>NW_028254081.1:0-128958 GCF_964263255.1 Lissotriton vulgaris
CCCACTTGGGATTATTCAGCTGCACACTACGGCATCCACTAGGCTGTGTGAGTTCATGGCCACGCCCACAGAGGCAGGTGTCTACAATTCCAGCTTGTGCAGCGAGAGTGCTTTCATTCCTTTTGAAACTCACGCCACTGAAGAAGGGATATCGAATTCCTGAAACGTGTCTGGTGTTCGAAGTGTTTCGATGGTTAGTACTTCATGTGAATATCCTGCTTGTTTGGATATATATATATATATATATATATATTCAATGAAAAAACCATAGGTTATAAAGAATATATAGTTAGGAATTAGCATTTACAAAACCTTAAAAATTCAATGAAAAAACCATTGGTTATAGAACATATATAGTTAGGAATTTGCATTTACAAAACCTTATTTTACTCGCATAAAACCATTGAAATTCCATATATAGTTAGATGCGCTAACTATATATCGCGCACCCGCAATCCACTGCTGATGATGTCACATATTACATCATTCATGACATGGTTAGTGACATCACTGATGACATCACTGATGACATCTCAAATGACATCACTGATGACATCACTGATGACAACATCCAGTGACTGTATGTTTCTGTAAAGTTAAAATATGTCTTACATATTGAAGAATGAGTGGGTGTATAAGTGTCTGGATGAAGGATTTAGTAGGTGCATGACTGACTGTATGAGTGAGTGATTAAATGTGTCTCACTGAGTGCATGGGTTAGTGACTAAACTGTTTTAATTTGTGCATCATTATATCTGTTGATCTACAAACTGCTACATATGTTGATCAGTAGCTATATGAGTAACTGTATGGGTTATTCATTGGTTGTCAAAGTATTTGTATGGGAAACTGAGTGTGTGTGTATGGGTGGCTGGGAGGTGTGTGACTCTGTGCATAGATGTGTGAGCAGTTGATTCACTAGATGTATGGTTTCAAAAGTGCATGTGGAAACAGCTGTATGGGCGGTTGACTGTGTGCATGAGTGTATTGGTGAGTGAATGGATATCTCAGTGCTACATGTCAAAGTAAGTACATATGTAAAACACAGTACATGTGAGAGTTGACATCTATAAATAACTGTGCATAAGAGCCAGTGAATGTGTGAGTGGCTGTATGGATCATTGTGAACATGTATCAGGGATTGTATAAGAGAGTAAATATGTGTTAGTATATGTTTGAATAAGTAAGGTGTGTATAACTGTATAGTTGAGAAAATGGAGGTGTGATAGATTTTTGGCATAACTGACTAGGTGTGTGAGTAACTCCATGGATGAGAGACAGTCTGTGACTGTCTGTTTACACTGATTGTATCTAAGGTTATATTAGAGTCTGAAGAGGTTCATGGTATTATCACATGAATGATATCATCAGTGATGTGATCAGTCATGTCAAATGAGATGTTATCAGTGATTTTATCAGTGATGTCATTTGAGATGTCATCAGTGATGTCATCAGTGATGTCACTAACCATGTCATGAATGATGTAATATGTGACATCATCAGCAGTGGATTGCGGGTGCGTGATATATAGTTAGCGCATCTAACTATATATGGAATTTCAATGGTTTTATGCGAGTAAAATAAGGTTTTGTAAATGCAAATTCCTAACTATATATGTTCTATAACCAATGGTTTTTTCATTGAATTTTTAAGGTTTTGTAAATGCTAATTCCTAACTATATATTCTTTATAACCTATGGTTTTTTCATTGAATTTCAATGGTTTTGTAAATGCTAATTCCTAACTATATATTCTTTATAACCTATGGTTTTTTCATTGAATTTCAATGGTTTTTTGAAAGCTAATATCTGTAACTGTAAAATGTATTCTTCTTTAAATCTTAAAATATATTTTACATGTTTTTAATACATTTTTTTAAAAAATATTTTTTTGTTCCACTCCCAGTCCGCGAACCAGTAAACGTTCTTTTAGCGTAACTGTTACGTTAGAATGACGTTTTGCGTTGTCGCGTAATACGTCATCGGACGCGCCAAGTTAGCGGACCCGGAAGCGGACCGGAAAGCGGCGCAAACGCGAAACGTAAACACAGGTCATGTGACTCGGTAATAACACTTTTCATTGGTTCATTTCACTTTTGGTTTCCTAATGATGTAATACTAGGTCATGTGATCTAAAATTAACACTTTTCATTGGTTTAGAACTTTTGCTTTTCCCAAATGATGAAAAGCCCTCCTTCTTTCCTCACTCTGACTTTCATCTTGGTGAGAGAAAGACCCTTTTACATTCCAGAGAAATGGCTTCAGTTGTTGCTTCTGGTAGTGTTCCCCCACCACCACCTCCACCTCCTCATGGAAAGAAAGGACCAGCAACTCAACCAATCTTTGAAGAAGAGGAAGATCAGGAAGAGGAGGAAGTGCCTGAGTATTTGCCTGAGGAGCCCAGGAGGTACAACAGAAAGGAACATTTCATCTGGCAATTTTTTAAATTTCCAACAGGGCAAAAGAAAGTAAACGCAAGATATGTCTTTTGCCGTATCTGTGATGATCGCCTTTCAAGGGGGACGGACAAAAAATATAGTTTTGGGAATTTTACAATGCACAGGCACATGAGTAGGTGGCACCCAAATAATTATAGTGCTGCTCAGCTTCGGGACTTACAACAAAATCCCCCAGCAATAGCCAGAAGAACGGTCGTGCCAGAAGTTTCGGGACCAGAAGCAAGGGAGTTGATCCCGAATATTCAAATGGACATGGGAGAAGTGAAACAAATGTGCGTGAGGTGCAATCAAATATTATGCTACCGTGAAAGTAGCATAACTCTTATAATAAGAGCAATCAAAAATCATGTATGTCCAAAACGCCCCCAAAAATAAATTCTTCTTTTTTTTGTTGCTCCTGTTGAGCCCTCTTCTATGAATCATTTTTGTTTCCCCCCTCCCCCCAAAAAATAAAAAAAATTACAAAATGTTCAGAAAAAAACAAAAAAATATAAAAAATGTTCAGAAAAATAATAAAAAAAATTTAAAACAACAAAAACCAAAAAAAAAGTTCTTTTCAGAACTACCTCCCCATTATAAAAAAAAAATTGGTAGAATTTTTGGAACTCTGCCAAGCTCTATTTTTTTTAGTTCGCTCCCAGTTCGCACTCCGGTACGCGAACCAGGAGCGAATCAAAAACATTTAAAAAAAAAAAAAACAGTAAGTATAAGGAAAGGAAACAGACAGTTATGTTACAAGAAAGACAGCTATAGGGAGTAAAGAAAACATACTGTTACCCGCAATTCACTTCTGATCATGTCATATATTACATCATTTTTGACATGGTCAGTGACATCATCAGCAGTGGATTGCGAGTAACAGTATCTTTTGTTGACTTCCTATAGCTGTCTTTCTTGAAATATAAATGTCTGTTTCCTATCCTTATACTTACTGTTCTTGTTTTAAATTTTTTTTAAGATCATTCAGAAACAATGACATTAATAGAGACAGAATGAGTGAATAAGAATGAAGAAGTATGAGAAGAGAGGGACTGTGAAAAATATTGGAAGGAGTAGAATAATTAAGTAATAGAGAAAGGAATGAGAGAAGTAGCAAACACAGGAAAGTAAGAATTAAAGAAATGAAGCAGTAGAACTAATAGATGTTAAATGTGATAGAGTAAATGATTGATTGAGGGTGACGATAAGGTGTGTCCTCTCTAAAAGTTTGTTTAAGGTGAGGCGTACTCAGGGTTGCATATCAAATTTATGCTTGTTGAAGAATACAGAGGAGATAATACATGTAAAGACCTACCATTGTAGTAAAACATGCCCACTTATTACATCATTCATGACATAGTCAGTGACATCATCAGCAGTGGAAGGCGGGTTAAAAAAGTAGAAAACATTTACCTTATAATTCTTGTTAACTTTTAAAGAAAATGTTTCATACTTTCAATCTGTAAAAGAGAGAACAAACATTTCCAAAAATATTAAAACATGTATTTAAAAATTAGAAAAAAGAAGGGAAAAGGTTCAAGAAGAAACAGTTTTTCAACAACTTTGACACTTACAGAAGCCTCTGCTTCTTTACGACCCCTACACAATCCTAAAGATATTTATTTTAAACAAACAGTATCTTCATGCTGATGAAGTGAGGCCTATTTTGGAACATGGTGCTTCTTTTGCATTGCTGATGTCTCACAATAGTGATGCAATAGCAGCGCAAAAGAGATGTAAAGCCATCATAAAATTGTGTGTAACATTGTAAATGATTGTTTCAGGATGCAAATAAGATGTGTCCTTTCAAGAGGTTTCTTTAATGTGAAGTGTATTCAGTTTTAAAAAAAAAACAGTACCTAGAAGTACTGCACTGTAAGCATTAAAATTGACACTTACTGAAGATTCAGTTTCTCCATATCTACCTCACATTTCTAAATGTATATCATAAGTACAAAAAGGAAAACATTAATTATACATGTTAAATGGTTTATTTTTGCTGTTCTCAGAATGTATCAAATTTCACTTAAATCAGTGACTTGAAGGTATTCATCATGTAACAGCGGGGAAAAAAAAACACAATCAAAATGATTGTGTTTAAAAAACCCATACAACCTAAGAAATCTGATTTCAAAACTCCTTAAAATTAACTTACTTTCAATGACGTCGAAGGATGTCCTATGAAGAGCGTCCACTCTATTGTGCTATAAATATTTTCAGCCCGCCACTTTCTGAAAGAAAACCTCCATCGTTTTGAAAAATATGTTACATACAAGAAAAGACTTCTCACATTCTACCACATGTTTCCACTTGGCCAAATCATGTTGCAGCAATTCACAAGTCTTCTAATTCTTCCAATCAAATCCCGTCATTTTCTATTTTCGCAACTTTCAAAAAGAAAACATTTGAGATTATTTTCACAATCCTGGACTACTAATATCTTACCCTTCTTTGTCACTCATGTTCTCCTTTTCATATGACACTGATACTGTTTACTATGAAGCAGACTTACTTGCATCAGGTTTATATAGTTGAATTTTTAAATTGACATTATAATTAAAAGTTTTGGACCAATAATCTAGACAGCATTGCAGACTTACATTCCCTCTACTTGATGAACCTTTTGCAATTCCTCACAGGAAATCCCAAGATTCTTTCTTTAAAATTTTGGTTTTAAAAACACCAGGTAAGAATTTTTAAGGTCAAACGGCAATTTTTTTTGAAAGTTACAACAGAATCATTGCAGAATGACCAGCCGTTTCGAGACTTTAAATAAGCTGTATAATGTCCTGATGTTGTTGAAGGACCATCGTGATAGATAATTGCTACAGTTACAAAAGTCCTTCCTGAAATTGACAGCTGAGAAGCCACAATTTTTTTTATTAAAGTTGACAATTTTGATCCATCAGGCCTACATCGTTGGATCATTAAAATGACATACTGGCCATATCTACGTATAAATAATGTTGACATCATTTTAGATTTACATTGGCTACACTCCATGTTGTGATCCGCTGCATTTACTAGCTTATTAAAGGAGACTGATTTACTGTCTGGCAAAGTTAAATATATAAATCTTTCTGAGTCTACACTAGTAGTACTTGATACCATACAGTTCTCGCAGACTTGCTGCCATTGATAAGAAAGCCCAAACAGATGATCTACATCTACACCCTCATCTTGCAATACATCAAGCATATACATTAAAAACTCCTGACAATCTTGCTGATTATTTTCAGAGAAGTCTGTTTGACCTGAACATTCATCTAACAGAAAACGAACTTCAGACACACTTTCTACTTTTGTTCGATCAGTGCTACATTTCTCGAAAACAGAATTCAACAAACAGCATAAAATTTGTTCTGAATTCAAGAGAATCTGTTCTTTTAAACTCTCTAGTGAAAAGAGAACATTAACCACTACATTTGCATAGCAGTTGACACCAGAACTGTTTTCAAATTGAAAACCGACAACATCTTCAACACAATCCACTTTCTTTCTGCTAACAATTTTCGGTTCATCGACTTTTGGTCTTTTTGCTACAACCTCCCTACTATTACTGATATTTCTACGTTTCCGGCCTACCACACGTTTCTCAAACAAAGGATATTGAGGCAAATGTGGCGCATACTCTCTTCTTAACCTATTGTATTCCTTAACACAATCTAGATCCGCACAAATGTTTGTGACATCACAGTCAATCAAGTACAATCCCGATAAAGTTCTAACTCGTGACAATGCCACATATGCCATACCCTCCTTGAACACAGAACTGCCAATATTCACCAATGCACTGTCTACACTTAAACCTTGCGATTTATGGATTGTCACCGCATATGCCAAGCAAACAGGAAACTGTTTACGGCGAACATATAAGTCTTTAACAAGCAAAAATCTAGCAGAACAACGACCAATTAGCTGTACTTCCTCAATGCCATCAAATTTAATTTTTAAAAATTCTATTCCATCTCTATTTCTGTATTTCTCAAAATCAACAACATTACCCATTGATCCATTTACCAGACCTCTTTCAACATGTAAATTCCTTCTCAAAATGATTCGGCAATTTAAGCACACATTCAGAGTCTTTTCAAAACCCGCAGTTTTAGATATAGTCTTCTCTAATGAATCCAATTTTGATTTCAAATTCTCTGACAAAATAATTGTTGATCCCATATGCTCTATTTTGTCAATAGCTTCAAGTTTCACAATCTCTTGCTTTTCTAAATTCAACATTTTGTTGTTGAAGATGGCACATTCTGCAAACATATTCCGGATTTCTTCTCAGTAATTTTCTGAAAAATATTCTCAGGCGCAATCTCTTGTTCGGGATATAAATTTGACAGTAATCGTGCATTTAAAGCTTCTTTCCCATGCTCGGTCACTTTTCCAATTCTAATATCTTGTAGAATATTCTTGTAATCTTCATCCTTTGCCTGACGCATATTTTCATGCAGTTCAGCATAATTGAAGTTTAACCATATATTGACGTTGCCAATGCTCCCTAGGCACTTCCTGGTATCTTCATGCGTGAGTATTTTGAACACAGGTTGACCTTTTACTGGTGTCAGCTGCAGAAGATCTCCGAAAACAATGATGTGTTTGCCACCAAATAACACATCATATTCAGTTTTAAGTACTTCTTGCATTCTCAAATGCACAAAGGCAAGCATGACATTGGAAACCATGCTTACTTCGTCAATGATAAGTAGTTTCATTTTCCTCAAGACTCTTGAAACTTCACAGCAAGCATCCCCAGATAACTTGTGGTATTGTAATTTGTTGTCATGCTCCACTGGCAGCATCAGTAGACAATGCAAAGTAATACCTTTAATGTTATGTGCTGCCAGTCCAGTAGGAGCGGTGACAACACAAGACAGCGATGACTCAGTCCTTTCCTGCAAATAACAAGAAATTGCTTTAATGAGGAAACTTTTTCCAGTTCCCGCTTCTCCACTCACGTACAGTCGGACAGGCTTCAACGATGTACATGAGCACTCTTTCTTCTCATGACTTAATCCGTGCTCAATTTGCTTGGTAACTTCATCATATATTTTCCTCTGCTCAACGTTGAGTTGTTTTTCCAAGTCTTCTAGGTTAACTGAATCCTCCTGAGCATGTGCCATGGCTCTTTCCACTTCATTCATAGCAGTGGCAGCTTCATTTTCGATAATAGGTCCTCCAAGTGGATCTTGACTCAATGAAACAGAACTCTGACTGTCCTGAGAACTGTCTCTGGCAATCTCGGCTGCAATCGTTGCTTCCTACTCAATTTCCAAAGTTAGCATTTCTTGATATTTGGGAAAAGCAGGACATTCTATGGTCTCCTTAGCAGCAGTGAAAGAGTCTTCGTAACAGAGGAAATCTCCAAGCAGTTCCTCTTCTGCACGCCAAGGCTTGAAAAGTTGCAAAAGTGCTAAATACAAAAACTCCTTTTTTTCTGGAGATTCGCCACTCAATTTTCGATGGTTTACTAATTGGCATTTTCTTTGCTTGACCAGGCATCCCTCACTTCCAATTACAGCATACACTCCTTTCTCAATATCTTCTTTGATGTTCCTCTTGAATATATAATTTTGTAGAACCTCATATAGACAAACATTCTCAAGGTGACTGCTTCGATTTGGATAATATGTATCCAACATGTTGGTCTTCAAAATGTCGGTACTGTTTGGTTCCTTTTCTGCCAAATACTCAATTTCCCGGACAGGTTTTAGAACTCGATTTCGCGTTGCAGCAAGACCAAGACTCGCCCAAACGATACTCCTGGATTTGGCATAGAGACTTGCTGAAGACAATCGATCAGAACATTCGTAAGCTCCGATTTCTCGATGCGACAACATCTTCAGACTGAAACTGTACAACTTCTTGCTGAGGCTCTTTACATGGGAAATGTCCTCCCACATTTCCTTCAGTTCTGTCTTTTCTTTTTTGGTGATGTAAGATGTCACATACCGAGCCACAGCCATACAGTTGTCAGCCACAAACTGTATATCCATGTTAGCATTCCACATGGACAAAATCACTGGGTTGTAGTCATTGATGTACTTGGACTCTTCGTTCCTTTTCAAATTGTATGTATTTTTGGGTGATTTCCTCGTCACATTATGTCGCAGTGAAGACATCAAACTGTTCACTCTTCCTTTAGAAATCACCGGTCGTGGAAAGTTGAAACGACATTTGGTGTAGAACTTGTCCTTGTTTCTGAATTTACGACGACAGTACTTTCCACAACGATGGCTTTGGAAACGTAAAACTTGTTCTCTTAGGCTTTTCTTCTCCGTTGCGTTTGGAACAGCACACGTAGAATACTGTTCTATGAAATTCATCACGAAGTCATCCGGATCTGTTCCAAATTTAGGTGCATCCTTGATCCACAACAACATATGTATATGAGGAGCACCTCTTGCTTGGTACTCCTTTCTCCAGAAGAAATCCAACACCTCTCCAAGAGGTGGATTCTTCTTATTTGTGATGAAAGACATCATAGCTTCAAATCTATGATTGAAGTACCTGCATACATTCACTGGATCCAAAGAACACAGTTCTCCAGGTGTCTTGAAATCAATGTTTTCAATATTTCCATTTGCCTCTCGTAGAAATTCAAGTAAGTCTTCCCAGCCATACTCGGCACAGCTCAGAGTAAGGAACCATGTTGGAGTTCCTAAGTTCCTCAACATACATTTTAAATCACCATGACAACGGTACCAGTACTCATTAGTACCACGCTGACACGCCATGAGATTAATTAAGTGAGAATCCAAAATACTGTCTTGGACATTGACTTTATGCATAAAATCACTTGCCGAGATGTTTCGCATCTGTATACCACTTTTTAAGATGTGGTTCACTGCATATGACAGTCCAGACAGATCGCTTTCAAACAGGAGATGAAACAAATAGGGAATGCATTGACGAAACCTAGGATCTTCTTCATACAATCGTAAAGTCCGGTATTCAGACGCAGGAATTTGATGAGGTCGCTCATCATATCTTCCTCCTCGACCTGTGGGAAATAGCTGTGGGAAACACCGAGCTTCCAAACTTTCCTCCCAAACACTAATGGGACTCCCTTTGGCTTGTTTCATTTGAAACAACTCAATAGCATTCCCCATGACTTCCTTGGAATGCAAAGGATGAACACTATAATGTTCATATATTTCTTCACTATTAGACGCCTCTACTTTCTCAATTTGGCCAGCACACAAAACGCTATCCTCTTCATCACTTACTTCCTCTTCTGCAACATATACATTCTTATAGTACTTATTATTTTTCTTCAAATACAAAGTTGCATTTTTGACTTTCCTAACATCCACTAAATCTTGCCATATTTTCTTATTCTTTGTCGGAACCCCATTAACCAAGATAACCAGAGGTTCCTCTTCCACTTTTTCTACTCCAATTGTGTTAATGTTTTTGTTCAAATCTAGAGGCAAATAAACAACTCTTCCCTTTAATCCTCTCTGTAAATCTGTGGGAGGCAACTTCCCTGTCTTTGGTTCCATTCTTACAATAGCCTGGAAGGGATGGACACTTTGAATCAAAATAGATTCATAAGTATTTAAATCCTTCAATTCTGAAGGAATCTCAACCAATTCCAGATTATTATGAACTGCCCTAGCAGGCATCTGGTTTTGCTTTAATTTATTATAACAATAAGTACACACACGTTGGTCCACTCCCAAATCAAAACAATTTTCTACCATCAAGTATGTGGCAAAATCCTTCCATTCACTATTATTTTCCCTTTCAGTTTTTGCATATAAATCCACTAACTTAGTCTGATTCTTATAATAAGTGCGTCGACAACATACACAAGTGAAATTAGGCCTCTCACTTGATTTCATCTGAAACGTGGCAATTTCCTTCTGAAAATTATCTGTACTAGAAACCTGTATATTATCTTCAACATAACCCTCTACTTCTGGGTCAATTTGAACATTCTCATCTCTACTACCAAAGTAACAAAACTCAATTTCTTCACAAATATTCTTCACATCTATTTCAGAACCATGCAAAAGAGCAGCACATAATTGTTTAAGCATAATTGCTGGACTCTTAGCATAATACAACATTCTCACTAATTTTCTCACTTTATTATGATGCACTGCTAGCATCCTGAAATGATGAAAAACACTCTGGCATACTCTCCTGGAAAGACAAGCCAGTGAATGACCACGCAAACCTGTCATTTGTCTCACTCTGCAAGGATCTAAATCTTGCAACAACTTCATTTTCTGCTTCAAACTTTTCTTATTAAATGTCCGTATAAAATCACAAAGCAAATTGATGGAAACCTGTCGCACACTGCAAATAGAACTACACTTCCAAATGTACACAGGACCCTTAGGACGTCTTCCTAAAACCTCATCACTTAGCGCCTCTTCTGTCTCTGTTGTCACAAGTTGTTCTTTTTCAACTGGACAACCATCCTTCACTTCATAAGCTCGACCACTGGTGTCAACTGCAAACAGCAAATCATTATCCTG
Source organism: Lissotriton vulgaris (assembly GCF_964263255.1). Taxonomy (NCBI): domain Eukaryota; kingdom Metazoa; phylum Chordata; class Amphibia; order Caudata; family Salamandridae; genus Lissotriton; species Lissotriton vulgaris. The sequence continues at coordinate 10,930 of NW_028254081.1, forward strand.
AAAATAACTCTCCTCATTAAAAAAGGCCTCACAACTTGAACTATGCATCCATTCTCCGGAAAAAACTTCACAAAAGTTAGTACGATTTACTACTCTCTTCCATCTACTTTTTGTTTTGAAATCAGAAATTACCTTGCTTAGTTTCCTAATTCTATTGATTACCAAAATAAACAACTTTCGCTTAATTTCAAAAGCATGATCAATAATTTTCTCTACATTTTTCTTCTTCTTATAAAATGCCGCTTTCTGTTGGCATTTCTTAATATTTTTTAATAAATTAACTATTATCCTGTTACGGAACATTCGATTTCGAATGTCCCTAAACTGTTGTTTCCTTCTACTATCATGCACAGAGTTATCTCTTCCTCTACCAGTAACATTTTTGATGGGTCTTTCCTTTCCATTTAAATTACTTTTCTTTTTCTGAACTGAAACATTTTTAGGATAAATACTTTTTTTTCTAAAAATATTTCTTAAGAATGATTTTGTGCTCTTACCCGGAGCTTTCTTGGTGTTTTGAAAAGTATTTGGGGAAGAGGACTGCTGCAATAAAACATCATCCTGCTGTCTTTGACGTTTTCTAGCCTTTCTAATACGATTTTTCGTTGGCATTTTTCAAATTAAAAAAAGATCTGCAGTTGAATCTGTGGAAAAATATAATAAAAAATGTTATTAACCACTATTACCAAACAGTAAATGAATAACAGTCATCTAAAACTTAATGCCCTACTTATTATTTAACATAGCAACTGCATCACAATAATGACACACAATGGTACAAAACAGGCATACAACAATCATAAATCACTCCCTAATATTTTAAATGATTAATTCAGGATGACGATAAGGTGTGGCCTATCTAAAGGTTTGTTTAAACCCAGATCTTTGGACTGGGGTGAATGTGTGTCATTGATCCACATTCGGTCCATCACCTGTTTTGTTTATTTGAGGTGAGGCCAACACATGGTTGCAGATAAGATTTTCACTGAAGAAAACAAAGGAGAAAATACATGTGAAGGCCTACCAATGAAGTAAGTCATTATTTGAAATAAATTACATTTCTGGATATGTACTGCTAGAGCTTCATAGGTTGTTTTGGGTCATATTTATAAGGCATTTGAGTGTCTATTATGCTATTTTACCCTTTTTAAATGGAAATCGTTCTTCATGGTGCAAATTTCTTGTAAATACGCTCCCACCTGCGGTTGGCAAATTTAGATTTTGATTATGCCCTTACACCATTTTTGGGAAATTATTAACATGCCTATGTAACTCCCATAATCAAAATCTAAATTTGCCAACCGCAAGTGGGAGCGTATTTACAAGAAACTTGCCCCATGAGGTACGCTTTCCATTTAAAAAGGGTAAAATAGCATAATAGACACTCAAATGCCTTATAAATATGACCCAAAACAACCTATGAAGCACTAGCAGTACATATCCAGAAATGTAATTGTTTTCAAATAATCGTTTTTAAACACAGCATATAAATCAATTGTATACCTGCATTCATGAAGAAATGACTGAAAATGTCCTTGAGACACATGAAAGCGTTTTCTGGAATGCCCTAGCACCATTTTTGGGATATTATTAACATGGCTATGTAACTCCCATAATCAAAATCTAAATTTGCCAAGCGCAAGTGGGAGCGTATTTACAAGACACTTGCCCCATGAGGAACGCTTTCCATTTAAAAAGGAAAACATAACATCAAAGACACTCAAATGCCTTATAAATATGACCCAAAACAACCTATGAAGCACTAGCAGTACATATCCAGAAATGTAATTGAATTCAAAAATCGTTTTTAAACACAGCATATAAATTAATTGTATACCTGTAATCAAGAGGAAATGACTGAAAATGTCCTTGAGACACATGAAAGCGTTTTCTTGAATGCCCTAGCACCATTGTTTGCACATTATTAACATGGATATGTAACTCCCATAATCAAAATCTAAATTTGCCAAGCGCAAGTGGGAGCGTATTTACAAGACACTTGCAAACACAACAAGTGATGGACAGAATGTGGATCAATGTCACACACTCACCCCAGTCCAAGGATCTGGGCCTAAATCCATCGTTATTTTGCACTCCACACCACCCTGGGTCACATTCGGTCCATCACCTGTTTTGTTTACAAGACACTTGCCCCATGAGGAACACCTTCCATTTAAAAAGGAAAAAATAACATCAAAGACACTCAAATGCCTTATAAATATGACCCCAAACAACCTATGAAGCTCTAGTAGTACATATTCAGAAATGTAATTGATTTCAAAATTCGTTTTTAAACACAGCATATAAATCAATTGTATACCTGTATTCAAGAGGAAATGACTGAAAATGTCCTAGAGACACATGAAAGCGTTTTCTTGAATGCCCTACCACCATTGTTTGGACATTATTAACATGGCTATGTAACTCCCATAATCAAAATCTAAATTTGCAAAGCACAAGTGGGAGCGTATTTACAAGACACTTGCCCCATGAGGAACACTTTCCATTTAAAAAGGAAAAAATAACATCAAAGACACTCAAATGCCTTATAAATATAACCCAAAACAACCTATGAAGCTCTAGCAGTACATATCCAGAAATGTAATTGATTTCTAAAATCGTTTTTAAAAACAACATATCTGTTTCAGCTTACATAAGAGACCATGGAATGGGCTTCATATACAACAATAACTTGTGTTACTGCATGCCAGAATGCTACACCGAATATGCAATTACAATTTCTCAAAGAAACAAATTCTATTTGTATATCACTAGAGACAAAACCACATTTTAAAAACACAGCTTTCTTCATCATTTTCTCCTTAAATCATACTATTCTCTATCTAAATTAAATAAATCTTTTCTCACCTTAGCAAATATTTTTTGAGTTTTGAAAACAGTCTCAGAAATACACCAAATTGTCTTCAGCAGAAGAAAAAGGATGCACTCCAGAGGCTGCAGCTATTGAAAGCACAGAAATACAGATATTCATTTCACATATCTCTCATATTAGCCAATCATAACTCTTCCCTCACTTTTTTCAAATCAAAACCCTTCCCCCCTCTGCCCTCTCTGCCTTTTTTCCATAGCAACCACCTCCTGGAAGACCTCTCATGTTTGCAAATTCACACAACAATGTTTCAATTGAACTCTGAACTCTCAGTGCACCTGCGTATCCAGTGCAATCTTTCATTAAATGTTTCTTCCTTGACCATTCAAATTACATCTTTCAAAGAACACATCCATGCACCCTAACTTTCTGTTTTCAGAAATGGAAATGCACCAATCACTGCTAATGATTCATTAGCATTGGAAATCCACAGTTTTTTTTCTTTACAAACTCCTACTGTTTCAACTGCCCTTTCATTACCACACTTCATCTGACTGCAGAACAACCTTCTCCCACCATGTTTAAGGCCTGGATTGTTGGACATAGTTACATCCACTGGGCTCAAAGGTATGCTGAGAACAGAAATTTACCTAACCTCAATTTACAGGATGTGGAAATTAAGTGGTTGGGCCAAAGAGGATTAAAATGTCACCAATTGATACCATTGGTGAAAACCTTTATGCATTTGCCAAAACCTGACCTGTTAATAGTGCACTGTGGAGGTAATGATTTGGGCACTTTGACAGGGGTAGGTCTGGAAATGCTTTTAAAGGACACCTTTGAGCAATTAATGGCACTTTTTCCTCAAACTGCCTTGGTATATTCCAATATATGCCAAAGACAGAAATGGAGGTGGTCCAACCAATTTTCTCCACAAATTGAGAAAGCGAGGAAGCATGTAAACAAATCTGTTTCAGCTTTCATGAGAGACCATGGAATGGGCTCCCTCTACAACAATAACTTGCGTTACTACATGCAAGATATCTACAGAGGAGATGGAGTTCACTTCTCAGATGAGGGCAACAGAATTTTCATTCTGAATTTAAGACTGTGCATTGGTACCTACTTATAAGTACCTAAATGTACCATAAACCCAAAAGCTCTTCTCAGAGCTACCCTTCATCTGATCACACACTTTTATTATTTTTTTTCTAACTTTTTTCTGTAATTTTCAACAAACTACGCTCAAAGAGCGCTATCCGGTACGCGAACTGGAAGCTAACCGCGCAAAATTTAAAAAAAAAAGTTTTTTCTTCGCACATATGGTCCTCCTCAGCCACCCTCAGAAAACCTAGGGGGTCAAAATACTTGTACCATGCCCCCTTCTACCCATTCAGAACATTATTTACCCTCCATTTTATACCTTGATTCGACCGAAACACAAAATGGTGGACTCCCGTTACGCTCCTAGTTCGCAGACCGGACCGCTTTCCGGGAAGCGGTCCCAAAAAAAGGTGGGAAAGTAATTTACAGAAAAACGACTAGAGACACTCTCACCAAATATAGATTAGCTCATACTACATAACAATCCCTTTCATTCTCACAAATTTGATTGAAATTTCATTTAGCCATTTAGCCTGTAGACCTCTCTAAGTACCGTGAGGTAAATTAATTCACAAAACACATCTGAAGTGTTGGAATTGACAACCAATGAAAATGTTACTTTCATTTTCTACTTTTATTACCTGACATTTGATTGGTTATATACCTGAATATATATAAAGGAAGAGAAGAAAACACAGCCATTTTGACTGCTACTTCTTGTTGTACATCACATTTGAATAGCTACCAAACACCTCAACTTGTTTCTAAAGGTAAGTTGTTATTTTTAAAACTGAAGTATATTGTGCACTATAACTTAATATGGTAGACTTTTTCTGATAGATATATACTATCCCTCTGTAGTAGTAATGTATTTAGATAGACTTCTCTGTTATAGTTATGAATGGACTTAGGCTTGTCTTGGTTAAATCACATACACTTTTTTATAGTCCTATTTCCACTCTGATACTATACACTGCCAAAAGATAAATTCACTGATAAAAACTGCCTATCTAAAATTAATCCCAACAGTGCCCTATCTCTACTAATATATATTTTTTTAATCCAAATTTCAGGCAAAATGGAAGGCGAAAACCAAGTTTCTTTTGAAATGGACCTGCAAGAGAGCAGCCAAGAATTGATTGATCAAATTGACATGGAATTTATGGATGAAAGCTTGGATAAAGAACTGCTGCAATGTGTCCAAGCAGTAGATGCCCTCCTTGAAAATGAGGACATTTTACAACCTCACAGATTGCAAACAATATTTCAAGAAAATAATGACATTTCAGACACTGAAATGTTAGAAAGTTTAATAAATTATGAAAAACAATCAAAATAAAAAAAAACTTTAAAAATAAAGAAAACAAAAAAAAACAACAAAAACAACAAACAATTAACATACAGTATTTGAAAAGTGTATCATTCTATTATCCTTATAGTACGCTGCCCAGAACGCTTTCCGGTTCGCGTACTAGGCGCTCATCGCGAAAAAAAAAAAAATCATTTTTTTTGACCCTGCTGGGCCCTTTTAAAACCTCCACATAAAACCTAGGGGGTCAACGAGGATCTACTATGCCCCCTTATGGTAATTTCCTCCTTTGTTTTGGCCTCCTCTTGTCTCTCGATCCTACCGAGAGACAAGATGGCGGCCGCTCCGGACTGTTTAGAATGTTGACAGACACCGGAGAACCAATCAGCTTCGCATCGCAAAGTTCCGATACGCGATAAGTACGCGAACCGGATCGCTGCCTGGAGCGCTGTTACAGATATATATCTTACTTTGAACGTTAATTTCTCAAAATCCACTGAAGCACATATATTGAGACCTAGCAAAGGCACATCGGGCTAACAGTCCCTACAATTTTGCCAAGTTTCGTGTAAATCCATTCAGCCGTTCGAGCTAAAAGTGAGTCCAACCGCCCTATGGAAATTAACATGGGAAAAACGTGTTTTGGGACCCCCCTTTTATCTCAGCCCCCCCTTGCCGAAACCCCCCCAAATTTCCAGGAGCTGCTCAGAAACAAAATGTGCCATTTTCCTGAAAATTTCAGCCAATTCCGTCCACAAACGCCAAAGTTATTAGACATAGAATTTTCAGAAATCCCATAGGGAAAAAATCCTAACTATATATACCTACTGGCGACCGCCAGTAGGTAATATATATATATATATATATGTATATATATATATATACAGCAATCACTCGCCCCAATTGCGCCAGCATTCCGAACTCCACAAGGATACCGCCAGCAAGGAAACGAGAGCCGACCCAGGCTTAAGGTGGGAAAATATCTGTTTATTTTAAATCGCCACCTGCTTATAGATAGATAGATAGATAGAGATATATATATATATTTATATATATATTCACTGAAAAAAGCATAGGTTTCAGCTACGTTATAGTTAGTTGGACATTTCACTCTTACAAAACCACAGAAATTCAGCCATTATAGTTAGTAGAGCTAACTATGAGCTAATTATAACTCGCGCCCCCGCAATGCACTGCTGATGATGTCACATATTACATCACTCATGACGTCGTCAGTGACATCACTGATGACATCTGAAAGGACATAACTGATGACATCATTCAGTGACTGTGTGTTTCTATAAAGTTTAAATATGTTTTATATATATATGTCAAGGTGTATTGAAGAATGAGTGGGTTTATAAGTGTCTGAGTGGAGGATTTAATAGGTGTGTGACTTGTATAAGTGAGTGATTAATTGTGTCTTACTGAATGCATGGGTTAGTGATTAAACTGTGGGAATGTCTGTATCAGTCTGTTTGTTTTTGTGTAAGCTACTGCATGGGTTGGTGAGTGGCTACATGAGTGTCTATATGGGTTAATTATTGGTTACGTGAGTATCTGTATGGGTGCCTGATTGTTTGTGCGGGTGGGTGGGAGGTGTGTGACTTTCTGCATACATGTGTGAGTAGGTGATTCACTGGGTGTATGGGTTCAAGAGTGCATGTTGAAATAGCTGTATGGGTGGGTGAGTGTGTATATGGGTGTGTTGGTGAGTGAATGGATGTCTCAGTGGTATATGTGTGAGTAACTACATATGTGAAAGGCAGTATATGTGAGTGTTTGAGTATATAATTACTATATGTGAGATTGAGTGATTGTGAGAGTGGCTGTATGAATGAGTGTGTACTTGTGTCAGTGATTGCATAAGACAGTAAGTATATGTTAGTATCTGTATGAATAGGTGAGGTAGCGAATGTATAACTGTATAGGTGAGTAAACGGCAGTGTTATTGATTCTTTATATGACTGGCTAGGTGTGTGAATAACTCTATGGATGAGTGGCAGTGTGTGAGTGTCTGTATAGGTGTATGAGTGCATATTATAGTACTGTATTTATGAGTGACTGCATGTATGAGTGACTGTATGGGTGAATGAATGGATGTGTGTGTATACCTAGGAATCAGTCAGTGGGTATGTAGTAACTGCTATTGGTTTGTCTATGGTTTCAAAAGCTTATATTAGAGTGTGAGGAGGGTCATAAATATGATCACATGGATGATGTTATCAGTGATGTAATTTGAGATGTCATCAGTGATGTCACTGACGGGGCGCGGCTAGGCACGCGATGTCGGCAGTCGCTCTAAGGTAGAGCTCCGCGCTGAGATCCCCTTCCCTGGGCTGATTCTCTGTCGTTTTTACAGAAAACCGCCCAAAATTGCAGGCGGAGCATTATCCGGCTGCCACCATCCCACTGGCCAAATTCTGATCGGAAGAGCTCATGCGGGGCTTCCTGCGGCTTGGCCGGCAGTGACAACAACGAGAGGCCGTGGTCTGCACTGCCGCGCAGGCCTACACACGCGGCCTGCCACCTACTGGATCCGGCCTCTACGCCTGCAGTGAGCGGAGCCGGGGGACCCACCAGCAACCCTGCGACGGTGCAAGCGGTGATCGGTGCCAATGAGTAGTGGCGGAAGGGCAAACATCCGGATCGATCACTGAGGACCGGATCGGCTGTGGTCACCGGACGCGGAGGTAGGAGGCCCGGCCAGGGGGGATGCTGCCCAATTACCAGCTGCTGAAACCGACGCCAGCGGGGCAACCCCAGAACACTACCAGGGGCGTGTAGACCAGACCGCAGCACCAGAGGAGAGGGGCACCCCGCCGGGAATCACCGGGCGGCCGCGAGCAAGCGGCGGGAATTCACAGTGCCTGCTACGGGAACCATCACATTGGGAGGATGCCAGAGGCCCACGAGAGTGCCATTGCAGGGGAGAAGGGCACGTCTTGCTGACAGGGGCGCTGCCTGGGGCCGGCCAACGCGGGACCCCCCCTCCGAGGCCTCTTGTGACCGGCAACTGGAGGGACTCACAGACGTGAGCACCCACTGATGGACCAGGATCGCTGAAACCACATGGGATGTTGAGTGGAGGCATCGGACCTGGTGGGGGCACGAAGCGCCTGGAAACAACGCAACAACGCTGGGACACCGTTCCTGCTGCAGGTGAGAGCCCGCCCCCCCGAGGCAATTCGAGGAGCGGACACCGAGGGCCCGGCGTGGACCCCCCATTAACGACAGCCAGCCTACTGCCGTGAGACCTGCTGCCGGCCAGACACACATGCAGAGTCAGAGCTGAAGATTAGTGCCCGCTGCTTAACGCTGATGCACCTGCCCGCTTAGAGGAGTGCCACTGTAGGCACGTGTGACGACGGTTGGCCAACTACGCTGGGGCCACCGCGTGCCCCACCACCCCGCTGACCTCAGAAGACACCAACGCCCCGCAAGATCACTAGCCACGAGCCATCTCATCTTCCTGTAAACTCGGCAGGGCCGATAGCCAGGTAGCTCTGCTAATGTCTGGAGGGGTGCGACCGCGCACTGGAACTGGAGGTGCCCCGCCGAAAGGGAAGACTGATAAATCGCTTAAGAAAAAGATGGATGCCGATCAGGTGACCACGAGACTGGACAGCGTGCTCGTTGGGCCTGGAAGAATCGCTCCAATCGACCAGAACCTCACTGGAATCCAAAACCGACAGCGTCGCCATAGATCTCACCCACCTGAGAGACGACCACAAGAAACTAGCTGATCGGACCAAGACTCTGGAGGGAACTGTGGCGGAACTTGAACCCCGAGTCACCCACACGGATAAACAAGTACAGGTCCTCCTGAACAGAGTAGAGTTCCTAGAAGACCGCGCTGAGGATGCGGAAGGGAGGGCGCGACGCAATAACATCAGACTCGTGGGGATCCCGGAAAAGTGGGAGGGCAACCACCCAGCCCAACGTGTGGAGTACTCGCTAAGACATACTACCAGAAGACACACTCTCACCCTACTTCGTGGTGGAACGGGCGCACCGCGTGCCCACGAGACAGCTTCCCACGGGCTCTAACCCAAGGCCGCTTCTCCTTAGGATTCTGAACTACCGGGACAGAGACACGTCCTGAGGGAAGCTGGGAGGCTTGGGGAGATTCGTATAGACAATGCCACGGTGATGTTCTTCCCGGACTACAGCATCCAAGTGCAACGTCACAGGCACTCTTTCTTGGAGGTAAAACGAAGGCTCCGCACAGCAGCCCTCAAATATTCCCTCCTCTTCCCCGCGAAGCTAAGAGTGGTGGCACAGGAAAATACATACTTCTTTAATACTCCTGAAGAAGTAAGCGCTTGGCTCGACAGCGGCACGGACACGACACCCAGGCAAGCACAGAGCCATGAGATGAGGCCGCGGACACGTGGGCCGTGACGCCGCCACAGGAACAGGGACCAGCAAGCCCGTCGCACGGAAGAAACGGCACGCCGCTCCCCGCCAGCAGATCACATTCTACAGGAACAACGGGATGCACTCCGAAAGGTCTCACAGCTGATCAGTTCACCAGCATCGGACGTCGTACCGGACGCCAGCCCACGGATAGTCCCTAGCGACGACGAAGCCATTTATGGAATACCGGACTCTCAGCTTTCAGTGGAATTGCCGGATGTCACACCGCAGACGGCTGACCTGCTTCACTGACACTGCACAAGGAAACCCAGCACACCCTGATATGATAGCAGGGACAGTGATAGGGGCCGGAGGGACGCTGAGGCGTCACAGGAGCCAGGCGGCGCCGGGAGCGTCCTCCCTTGCCCCTGAGATGGACGGAGGAACATTGACGCAGTGAGTACTACCCCAGTCACATAGACGCTGGGAAAAGGTACTGTAATGGCGGGGCCAACCTGCAGTCCTCCCCCTTTCCTCCACTCTGCCCGCTGGCCCTCACACACAGGGAACTAACTATGTCAGGGGCTTGGGAGGTGTGACCTGCTTTACTTTCCCCCTACATGGCTGGCCGGACTGAGGCCCCTATGCAGGAGGCAGCGACATATCCCCGCGCGATGACTCTGGCTGCAAGACACATACATCATATGGCTCGGGGAGGGAAAACGTTTTCACTCTTTGCTCAAATAAGTAAGCCGCAGAGACTGTGACTAGCACACGATACCCCCTAGACTTGAACGGTTGTCCCACTCAATAGAGAGTATGGACGGTGGCACGTTTCGCTACTGCCCTTTTGGCATTCGATTATGGTTCACCCACAGTTGGTTAATTTTGTTAACTGTTCCTCCCCCCTTTTATGTATTCCTGGGATGTGTTGAGTGTATTGATGACAATGGTCATGGAAGTATTTGGTGGGGAGTTGCAATGGGCCCGGGACCGGCTGGTGCGCATGGGCAGGGGGGGAGGCTGCTTGCATTGATAAAATGTCTGCGGTAAAAATTTGCACCTGGAACAGTAGGGGCATGCACACGCCAGCGCGCCGTTACCAAATACTCACATACTTGAAGAGACACCAGATTCAAATCGCACTCTTGCAGGAGACACACTTGAGCAAGGCGGAAGTGGCCGCACTGCGCCGCAGATGGAGGGGGCAACTGTATGCCACCGAATATTCCTCATATGCCCGCGGGGCGTTACTGTGAGTGAAACCAGGCACTCCCTTTATCATGACACACACCCACATTGACCCGGAGGGCAGATATGTGCTAGTGAACGGCCGCATTGATGGGCAGCCCGTGGTACTGGCATCAGTCTATTCTCCCAACACAGATCAGGGGGGCTTCCTAGCTCACCTTTCAGAGAAACAGGCGCCCTGGCATGGGGTCCCCTGGATTCTCGGAGGCGACTATAATACCGTATTGGATGTCACACTAGACCGCTCGGCCCCACCCAGACCTGATGCATCTTCTTTAGGAGCAACGAGGGCACTCACCCAGTGGGCGACACAGTGGGACTTACAAGATGCATGGCGCGTCCATAATCCCAACACCAAAGTCTACTCCTACTATTCGGGAGCACACGCATTACATGTACGCCTAGACAGATACATGGTGACATCGGAACTATTGACACACATCACGGACTCTCAATACCTTGGCCGCACGCACTCGGACCATAATCCACACACACTGGATATAGCCTGGGACCGCCCACACCCGCCCATCCCCACATGGCGTTTACAACCTGCCCTGTTACTGGATGCCCCCTTTAGAGACTCCCTACTGGCCTGCCTAGCACAATACTTCACAGACAACTCAGACACGGCGTCCTCCCCACAGATTGAATGGGATGCTTTCAAAGTTGTAGTCAGGGGACACTGCCTGGGCACACAGGGGAACATGCAGAAAAAGCTGGAGGCTGACCTGCGCCGGGTAGAGACAGACTTGCTCCGACGAGAGCAGGAAGCGGTGACGGGAGCAGATGACCAGCTATGTGAGGCACGTAACGAGCACGCAACACTACTGGAGCGATTACGCCACCTAAACTACGCAGCCCATTCGGCGCGCGTACATCAATACAGTGACAAACCCGGGAAATTATTGGCCTGGCTAGTCAAATAGGAGAACCGTACTGCACTGGTGTCTGCCATCCGAACACCTGAGGGAGAGATAGTGCATACACAGAGCAAAATACACCAGGCCTTTGTGCAACACTACCAAGTCTTGTATAGGTCGCAGCTGAGAGTCACGCCAGAATCCATCGCAGACTATCTCACAAATATTCAGCTGCCATCCCTTACGAGTGCACAACAAGGGGACCTAGAGGCGCTGCTCACGCCGGAAGAACTGCGCGAAGCTATTTTCGCTCTTTCTAACGGCAAATCACCTGGCCCGGATGGCCTCCCCGCCGAATTCTTTAAAACATGTTCGGACATCCTGGTCCCGGAACTGCTCAAGATGTACAATGCCGCAATAGAAGACTCGGCGCTCCCAGCCACACTCAATCAGTGATGTCACTGATCATGTCATGAGTGATGTAATATGTGATGTCATCAGCAGTGCATTGCGTGGGCGCGATTTATAGTTAGCTCTACTAACTATAACGGCCGAATTTCTCTGTTTTTGTACGAGTGAAATGTCCAAATAACTATATCGTCCCTGAAACCTATGGTTTTTCAGTGAATTTCTAATGTTTTTAAATGCTAATTACTAACTATAATGTCCCTGAAACCTATGGTTTTTCAGTGAATTTCTAAGGTTTTTTAAATGCTAATTTCTAACTATAACTAGGGGTGGGCGTAATTTGGGAAGTAGCGCTTCGTGAAGCTTTGCAAAGTGCACTTCGCATTATGTGAGCTACGCGTAGCACTACGCGGACTGCGCAGTAGCCTGTTCGCACTGTGCAAGATGCCGTTTTCAATGATTGCACAGTGCGGACAAGCATCCGGCACTGTGCAATCATTGAAAACGGCAACTTTCACAGTGCGAGCTGTAGTTTTCTGCCCCTCAAGTAGATTTTTACTCGAGCGACAGCTTTATCAACGCGGACTGATAGTTTCTCATTGCGAGCGGTCGCAAGCATACGCCAGCATTCGCGATGAGAAACCTGACCTCCCCGCGTTGAGAATCTCGCCGGGAGGCTTCTTTTCCACGCTCCCGATCAGCAGCTTGATGTTGCGGATCACGAACGAGGAAAAAGTCTCGCCGAGATGTCATTTTGCTTGCTTGCGGTCGCCAACTTGATGTTGAGGACCTCGAGTAAGCAAAAAATTACAGCTGCACTACGCTATGCTACGCTACGTGTGTTGGCACTGTGCTACATGCAGTTCGCGTAGTGCAAAGTAGCGCAAACTTCGCAAACTACGTAAGCGTAGCGTAGTGCTTCACCCAGGCCTAACTATAATGTCCCTGAAACCTATGGTTTGTTTGTGAATTTCAAAGGTTTTTTAAATCTAATTTCTAATTATAATGTACATTAAACCTATGTTTTTTTTGTAATTTAGATTTTTTTTGGGTGATATTTTATAACTTTAATATCCTAAAAATAGTTTTTGTAATTTTTTGTGTTTGTTATTAAAAGTATATAATGTCTTCTTTTTTATTAAATACTAAAATATATTTTTTTTTTACAAAAAAAGTGGAGTTGTGCACCCATCGCGAACCTATCTCGGTGGGTTACCCTGCCAATAAAAAGGGCCGGGTGCACATGCTGGAGGCCATTTCCATTATCTTCCATGACTTGAAGTACACAGAGTTGGTGGCAGCCGAGTCACTTTGCCCGACACAGCCTCCCGCCACGTGGCGATGACTTGAGTTCCACTGAGTTAGTGCCAGCAGAGCTGAGCGGGTGTGCAGCCTGCGATGATGCCTAGGCCTCGAAACACCATCCTGGCAATCAAGACCCGATTTGAATTGTAAGCTCATCTGAACCGCTTGTACGCCACGCAGAGATGACTCCTTGGCGCGGTGCAGCAGAATGCGCTGGGGGCCTGTGCCACGGAATTCAGTGACAGCTGAGGAGGTTGCTCCGGCACGTGATGGGCTCTCTTGGAGTCACGCCGGTGGTGGCAGGTGAGCATTGAGGTCTGGGTGCGCAGGGTCGGGCAGTCATCGCTGGGTGGTGGGCTGGTCTGGGGACTAGGGCTCGGATACTTGCAAAAGATGTAGGAATCATGCACACTGCCTGAGAAGTTTGCGACGACATTAGTGTACAGGCCCGGGCGATCCAGTTTTGCCTGCACATTGTTAGAATCAGTGTTCCCATGAAGGTGCGTGCCTGGGCGCCCGCGCACCTCAGTGCCCCCGAGCACGCACTGCTGTGTGTGTGGCGCGCACACACATCCCCAGAGAGCATTCCTGCCCCCTAAGCAGCACGAAAAACTGCCATTTCTAACTTGCTGAGGAATAGGCATTTAGCAAGTGCTCCCTCCCAAAGAGGGAGCACTTGCTAAATTTCTTTTGTTTCTAGAGTGGGGCTCATTGTGTGCTTTTGTTTAAGTATTTGTGTAATTTAAGAGCGTCACAAGCTGCGATAAACACAAATGCATTAAACAAAAGCATTCAATATGCCCTGCAGTAACACTCTGGAGAACAAAGGAAATGCAGCACAAAACACAGCGTGTACTTTTAGAATCACGTAAAAGCACCCGCTGTGTTTGTAGACTTACTACATTTCTTCTCTTAATAGGGCTGGGCTGTGGGTTGATTCATGTTTATTGCAGCTCAGGAAGGGCGCTGCCATTATCATGAAAACGTTAACAAAGACACACAATCACCCCACACCTGCGCTCTATTACTATAAGAAATGCATGAAGACTACAAACGTGACATTTGCTTCCAGGTGCATAAGCTTAAAAGTGTAAGTGCAAACCACATAGCTGCCCAGGGTTCAGATTGCCGTGTGTGACAGTTTTCTTAATTTCAGAGTTATTATGAGTGACGTTTTAACGAGTATGAGTGATACTTTCTCACAAGCAAAATCAAGCTATGAGGATGAGGGACACATAAATATGAGAAATTACACACATTTAAGGATTGGGAAACTCTGAATTAACTGGTGTACAGCGTAAGAAATAATTGTTAAATGAGTCATGTCTAAGTCATGGACTTAGAATCATACAAATATCATAGAACTCCTTTGCAATATATCAAATCAAGGCGTTTCACACATGTTCAGGAGCTTTTTTTCAGTTGTATGTTGTTTTTAGGCTTGTGCTTCCAGCCTTTGCCAAACAGAGAGTGTCAGCCTTTGTGATGGGTGCCTTCTTACCAGAAAAATCAGTAGAGCTTAGGGTCTGGGCCTCTCTGACATTACGTGAGTTACCTAACAATAGGGAACCGATGTTAGAGAGGCGCCAACAACATGAAAAACTCAGTTAGTTACACACATTACAAGGTGCCAGTTGTGCCACCTATGTCACCTTCTGAGCATTAACATCAGGAGGCACTGCAGGTTGCAGCTGCCTGATCGCGCTCTGCCACATACAGGCTAGATACTTTAACTTAATTACGCCACAGCCGTAAATGGGAGTCAGTTCCGACTGCGGTAGTGGCGCTGCTCCATTGGAGGCAGTGATGCAGACTCTGCTAAGGCTGGCCAGGAGGTTGGAGGTACTGGCAGGCTGAGGCCTGAGCCACTGCAGCAGCAGCAATTCAGGTTTACCAACAGTCCCCAGCCCACCCCCAGGGTCATCCAGGTTAGACAGTGAGTCCCACAACTCAGGCGCAGAGACACAGTATAATGAATGATTTCTTCAACATTGTAGCAGTAAGTGTTATCCTCCAGGTGAGCACCAAGTCTGCCTGCGCTTGGCACAGTATGCGTACTACGACCTGCCACACTTTTAGGCAGCTTGCAGTACAGTGACAGATGCTGACACGCTGACTATGCATATGCTGTACAATGCATTTCAGTGCGGTACTGCATAGCACCACACTGAAATGCGTTAGTCTAGTGCCTGATGCATGGTACTTGGCAGGACTGAAACCATTTATCTCCAAGCTCCAGTTTCTGTCATCAGCACTTCTCCCTTTTTCCACAAGAGCAGTTCAAGCATGAATGGCAAAACATCCTAGTTTGCAAATGTTTTCTACAGAATTCTGGTTTTGCACTTTTTACAGCATAATGCATCCTCTGCTGCATAATTTGATGCAAAGGTTGACTGATCACCTTTTCACTGCTGGATTTGTATGTTACACTGGTACTAATAAGGCGATATTTTTCCAGAGACTGTTAGCGTCTGTAAAAATTTTAAAATACTAAAGTATCAGAAAATATACTGCATTACACTGCAGCCTCTTTTTTGCTGCATAATTTAGTCAACACTGCGGCATAATTTTATCCTCGATTGCTGTATAATTCCAGTGGCCCCAAAGCAGGCAGCACATGTTAAAAGTGCTTGTGCATGAAGCAGAAAGACTGTGAATTTTGTAAACTTAGTTTGTTGTGCTTGCAAATCCCGCATTGCTGACCCCTGGTGAGTTACAGCTACTACTGCTGAAACAAGGCCAATTGACGGACCAATTAGTGAGGCAGGGATGGCCTCAAGGGCAAGGCCGGCTTTTGCGCTGGTGGAGCCCTGTGCGTTGGTGTCCCCTCAATGACTCCCTCCGCCACTGATTCCCTCACTACCACCCTTTAACAGTGCCCCTCAAGTCTCCATAGCCATAAGCTTGCTCATATGAATTTAACTTGATTTACAGTGCCACTCATACCAGTGTAGGGTGTCAGAGCACTTTACATCACACTCATTACACAGAGACAATTAATAATATGTGTGTAAATCTCTGTATAGGAAATGTTACACAGGACAAAGGACTAGAAGGTGTAGGAGTCACATGACATCTATACTAGTAGGCAGTATAGTTTAATAGTGATTGGTCTGACTGGTGCATGTTCAGGGAAAAAACTGTGTACGTAGCACAGGGTTGTCCCAAAAAGTGGTCTGCTGTTTGGGCAAAATGGAATGCTTATCAGGGAAATATATGTATCCCCCCATTAGTTCCCTCAGATGATGATTCACTCTCACCATAAATGTGTTATCCATTCATGTTGAACCTATCAGTAATTGTAACATCTGTGACTGTCAATGAAGTTCTGAGTCAATTCCTCCTAAAATGTAATCTGTTTTGTTGATACATGTGTGTTTAATAAAAATAATTGTTAAACAAAAAATAGTGATTGGTCTGGAGAAACACACTGAAATTAGAACGCAATACCATGATTGGGGCTTCTCTTTACTAACCAGAACAGATTTCTATTCAAATGAACCCTTTGTGCAACATTAGGATAGACTGGGGAAAAACATGCAGCTCTTAGATGACAGTTAATAGCTCACTGTTCTATTTTAGGATTTTGACTTATAAACTGCAAGTACCAAAAGGATCTCACTGACAAAAGCAGTAACTCACTGACCCATTTACATTATGTGCAACTGGATGGTACATGTTCTTTGCAGCAGGCAAATTAGCCCTCTGCGCTACCTTTCTATGAGTCAAAACTTCCACTTGACAAGTAAAAAAAGTAACAGCATCTTGGAAAAAGCAAACACTCATAGGGAATGCAAGTTTAAGTAAAGCATGTGAAATGTGAACAGGAAAAACATGGTTATCTTAACGCTTTTACATTCATTATTCAGAAATCAGTGAGTGCTTTTGCTAGTGACAGAGCTGAAGTGGACACTGTCCTTGTCTTCTCTGGGCAAGAAGAAAGAGACAGAGCCCTTTTCCTTCTCTACCCGCCCAGCCGTGCCACGAACGCCGAACCTTATCTGTGGGCCTCTGCTATTTCTGCCATCCTGGGATGCATGTTTAAAATAAAAAAAGCAGGGAAATGGAATCTATTAAATTAACGAAGTAGGGCCACGCCGTGCCCTGTGATCTTGCCCACTTTGACCACTTCATGTGTGGTGCTTTTAGGAAGCAAGCAGACTACTTCGAGTGCTAATGATCATCTTGCTACTAAAATGGTTGAGCCAGAGTGCATGAGGTCAATCAACAAGATTGGACAGAGTCAATACAAAAAAAAAGTTTGTGCTTGGAGATGGAAAAGAAAGGGAATCTGATGGACATAGTTTGTTTGGCAGTCAGGGGAGAAAACCCCGGTAGAGCTACATTGTCATTCTATTGCTGAAAGATGTTTACTTCCCTTCTCTGTGCAGCATGTAGAGTGTTCTAATACAAGCTCTACGTTTTACTCTTGGGGTCATGAATCACGTACACTTGGAATTACCAATCCCATTCCCTTTCCCTAAAAACCTAATTCTTGACTCCTGAAATGATGTGCCCTCAGCAGCAGCTACTGTGTAACAAAGCAGTAAGACTGCGGCACCCCATCCTTGTGGAGAAGGTAGTAGCTGAGGTAATGGTTGTGCAACAACCTGAATCTTCCGAAGTCCATTTTCCAAGATTTTTATTTGTCTTTTTGAGAGGTAAAGCAAGGTTAACCACATGTGCGCTAGCGGAATTCGCTTGTACGCTGAGATTTTTAAAAACGCATGTTACGTGACGAGCTGGGCTAGTCATCAGCGTGCGAGGAGGCTACACCATGACGAGCCCAGCTCGTCATCAGCGTGGAAGGGGTTAATTGACGGTGAGACTAGTTAAACGATGATGATTCAAAAAGTGTAGCAAAGCAGATTATTTCCAAAACAAAGTGTTTTGAAGTATATAAGCGATTATTACTTTAAACCCAGATCATACAAACAGAATGTCTGAAAATATGGATTATAAGCTTGGTTTTAAAAACGCCTCCTACCTCTGCTGGTCGCACTTAAACACATGTGTGGCGCTCTGACGACAATCAAGTCCTGGGGTCAAGTGAAAAGACCAATACTGTGCCTACAGTTCACGAAAGTACACATGTTCAGGGGGCACGGCAGGGGCTGAGAAGCTCTGTCCATGCTAATACAGGGGTTTAGGAGGGAATGAGCCAGGCAGGCTGTAAAACTATAACATCCTGGGCATGAGGCTCAGGTAATATGACTTCTCTGCTGGGAGGTGCAGGAAGGAAAACAAAGCTACCACCCGCCGATGTGTCCAATCTTCGAAACATGTGTGTGCTTCTGGTCACCAAAAGGTTAGTGTGATTGTGGGAAAACAGCAGGCAAGACCCGCTCCATGGATCACCCACGTGATGGCTGGTACCCCCAGAGTAGACTCACAGGAAGGCTGGTTGGGGCACGGCTAATTGATCAGTTAAATTCTGGCCTGACTGCTCAGCGCTGTTCATGAATATTCTATCTCTGACATATAGCATTCTATATTTGAAGGCTCAGTTACACGCTCATATATGTTAGACAATTTAAAAGTGCTGGTGCTGCCTCATTGGCAGTGTGCTTCAATTGCAGTATTTTCAGAGGGGCGCTAGAATACGTGACTAATGCATTTTAATGTTGTGATGCGGAGACTAGCATTAAAATGCATTAGTCAAAATCCTGATGCGGCCCTACCCTAACCCAGCCCTAAAACGTGGAAATCACAACACCCATCATGAGCTAAAATTAACATGAAAACTTGAACAAATGCATACAATCAACCCACAGCCCAGCTTCATTAAGAGAAGAAGTGCAGCAACATAGCTGCCAAGGTTTTAAAATCGCTAAGCGGACGGTGTCAAACCTGCTTTCGCACCGTTCACTTGGATCTATATGTGAGGAAATGCACAGTCTTTTCACTTTTTTAAGCAAAGGTTTGGAGTGATATTTGGCGCTGTACCTGCACGCGCGGTCTGGTTACTGGTGCACATAGCCTTGGTTGCAGCGCACATAGACCTTACACTGCCGCACACAGAGGAAACAAATTAGAGTTAATATTGGTTAGAATGCGTGTGGTTTCTGTTGCAGTGATGGTGTACAGTGTCGACAGCGGGCACAAGTAGTACATGTGTGCAGTCAATTGCCCCCAACACGTGCAGGAAGTCTGCTATGGCGTGGTTACCTTGCTTGGTCTCATTTTTGTCCTGCGCAGTGTGCGTGAAAGGAAGATGCAGGTGTATCAAGCTGAAACGAACCGTGATACTTACAGGTATGATAAATCCTGCATAATGAGACTGTATTAGACGTTTGTGTAGTTGTAACATTCCCTTTCTTTCTAATGAAATTTATGACCACACAAACTTCTGTTACGGTCATTTTGTGCAGGATTGATCATACCAGTAAGCATTCCGGTTTGTCCAAGTGGCATACATTGTACCATATTACACTTGTGACCATACTAACGCTTGACCAATCTCACCATTTATCCAACATG
This sequence comes from Lissotriton vulgaris, assembly GCF_964263255.1. Taxonomy (NCBI): domain Eukaryota; kingdom Metazoa; phylum Chordata; class Amphibia; order Caudata; family Salamandridae; genus Lissotriton; species Lissotriton vulgaris. The sequence goes on from NW_028254081.1 coordinate 30,836, forward strand.
TTTCTAAATGTGGAGTATGGGGTTTTCCAGGACAATCTGCAGTTATTTGGATCCATAGGTTGCCCTTTTGATATTCCCCGTTGGGAATGTCACTCGTTGTTTGATGTTTTTGTGTTGGTAATTTATGTTTTTGTGATAAAATTCTGTTTTACCACTACTGTTGACTACTGGACTTTATGACCTGGCGCACCCCTATTTCAGTGACTACAGTCTTGGTTCTGGAGCACAGAGGCATCAAGCAACGGCTGGAGTTGGGGTTGGTTGTGCAAGAATATTACGAATTGGGACGAGCGGGTGGTGTGGATACAGGGGCCTTACATTGCTTTTGTGGACATGCATCCAAGACGTGTGAAGAAGTTTATTAAGGCTGGCTGTGAGACTCCTCCAACTCTTGCAGTTGTTAGTTAGAATGTACAAGAGGGCAACAGGTGGAGCACAGCCAGCAGCTTTGTCTGCAGAAGGATGCTGATTGTCCACTGTGTTGGTACCGGCAGCCTGTTGCACCAACTTGAGAATAGGGCGATAATACTTTTGCCACTTTTGCTGCGCTAAAGTTCTGATACCTTGGCTATAAGTCCTCACTGTTGGGTTATAGGGTGACTCTAAAATGAGACCTTTTGTTTATTAGGACTTTGTTGTAGCTACATGCGAATCACAAGAAAAAAGATGAAAAAAAAGAAAGTGGGCAGGGTACACACACCCTGACCCCCTAGACCTGCTCAGGGGATTGCACAAAAACTCCCAGGGCCAAAAAATGATTGCTTATATATTTTTCTAAAAGCGGCTGGGTGCACGCATCCGGACAAAAAATTAAAACAAATGATGGGGCGTATTCTCAATGACTTATCGCTGAGTTATCTGCTCTTTAGCACAGCAAAAGTGGCAAAAGAATTATCATCCCTTTCTCAACAGGGTGAAAACAGCTGATATTGCAAGTTTTCCAGTGAAAGCATCCGCAAAAAACATCGCCACGAATGAGAGCGACAACTAACGCTAATGATATGCAAAAAAAACCTGAAAACACTTCCTGATATTTTCAACGACCAGCCAAATCTGCGATTCGATCCAAAAACAGGCGATAACCCGTGTTAGCAGTAAGAATTTAACATCTGCCTTTTACTGGTGTGAAGCAGGACGACTACCTACAGTATGAAAGGGAGCCCAGCCCAGAACATCTGGAGACCAACACTAATCATAGAGATAACGATCATGCAGCTCCAACACCCACCGCCACCACCTCCCACCCAGACCCCCACTACCACCGAGGCAGGGCAGAACAGGACAGCGGACCTTCCCAAAATGGCATGTCCTCTCAGCCACACAATAGGTGAATGTTGGGAGATGTGGCAACCAAGTATGTGTGAAGGAGGCAAGTCACCCATCAATAACAATGCACACAATGCCAAGTGTAGCGGTTGATGTGCTGGACAGACCTCACTATGCAGAGCACAGACCTCTCCATGTGTACATATACTGCTGGCGCATGTAGTGTTGTGGACAGTGGACGCAACCATGTTACCCCAGGCAGTGGGGAGGATCTCGGTCATGTAGCTGTGCCGTCCCACCCTATAAGCGGAAGCCGAGTGGGCTGGTCCAACGTACGCCACTCCAGTGTAGGAGTGTGAATAAATAGGCCGGGGCTCTGGGTGTGGTTTGCTTCTGGGAAGGCCAACACATCTGCCAGAGCTGTGGCCCTTACCCTTCCACGAGGCCACCGCCATGACCACCAGCCTCCTCAACACAGGCCCCCTGCGAACCCAGCGGTACAGCACCGCAGTGTTATGTTTGTACAGACTACTGCCTTCGATGTACACTGCGGACAGCAGGGCTCACAATTCAGATTGAGTCACGATTTGCAGATGTTGCAGTCCAGTAGGCAATAGACATTGCTACCAGTGCGGCCCTGCCCGCGCCATGCATCATCGCTGTCTGTGCACATACCGTGAGTGCTTCAGGTGCCACTAACACTGAGCAGGTCAAGTAAACTCCATGTGGCTGTGGGCCCTTGCTGTCCACTGCCTCCAGCCTACACTGCGGACAGCAGGGCTTGCAATTCAGATCGAGTCACGATTGCAGATGACAGTACAGTAGGCAACAGACATTGCTACCAGTGCGGCCCGCCCGGAGCACGCATCATCGCAAGCTGCACACGCACTAAATGCTTCTGGTACCACTAACTGTGCAGCTCAACTCAATGCCACTTGGCTGTGGGCCCTTGCTGACCACTGCCGCTGGCCTACACTGCAGACAGCAGGGCTCACAATTCAGATCGAGTTGAGATTGCAGATGACACAGTCCAGTAGGCAACAGACATTGCTACCAATGCGGCCCTCCCGGACCACGCATCATCGTTGGCTGTGCACACGCTGAGTGCTTCAGGTGCCACTAACTCAGTGCACCACAAGTCACTGACACATAACCTTATTGAGGCAGAATTAATTAGGCAAAAGACATTGCTCCCAGTGAGGCCCGCCCTGACCACGCATCATCGCCGGCTGCGCACACGCTGAGTGCTTCAGGTGCCACTAACTCTGTGCAGCTCAAGTGAACGCCACATGCCTGTGGGTCCTTGCTGACCGTTGCCTCCGGCCTACACTGCAGTCAGCAGGGCTGACAATTCAGCTCGAGTCGCAATTGCAGATGACACAGTTCAGTAGGCAACAGACATTGCTACCAGTGCCGCCCACCCAGACCACGCATCTTCGCTGGCTGCGCACACGCTGAGTGCTTCAGGTGCCACTAACTCTGTGCAGGTGCAGCTCAAGTGAACACCACATGACTGTTGGCCCTTGCTGACCGCTGCCTCTGGCCTACACTGCGGTCAGCAAGGCTGACAATTCAGATAAAGTCGCAATTGCAGATGACGCAGTCCCGTAGGCAACAGACATTGCTACCAGTACGGCCCGCCCGCACCCCGCATCATCGCTGGCTGTGCACATGCTGAGTGCTTCAGGTACCACTAACTCTGTGTAGCTCAAGTCAATACCATGTAGCTGTGGGCCCTTGCTGACCGCTGCCTCCGGCCTATATTGCGGTCAGCAGGGCTCACAATTCAAGATTAGTACTGATGCAAATTGTGTAAGAGACTAAAATCGGTTCAGAAGACCAAATGCACCCAATCTGTGCAGCTCAAGTCAACGCCACATGGCTGTGGGACTTTTCTGACCACTGCCTCCGGCCTAAACTGCAGTCAGCAGGGCTCACAATTCACAAGTCCAGTAGGCAACTAACTAACTATAACGTCCCTGAAACCTACATATTTCGACAATGTATTCCATAGATATTTCATCTTTTGTTCTATACACCTACACTGCGGTCAGCAGGGCTCACAATTCAAATTCAGTCTTGCTTTATTAATTGCAGAGTGAACTGTACTCTATCTCCTCGGATTTTGTCAAGAGGAAGTGACAAAAAGCATTCCTCAATGTCTGTGCTGACTACTGCCTTCGATCTACACTGCGGGCAGCAGGGCTCACAATTCAGATCGAGTCGTGATTGCAGATGACTCTGTCCAGAAGGCAACAGACATTGCTACCAATGCGACCCGCCCGGACCACGTATCATCGCTGGCTGTGCGCAAGCTGAGTTGCCACTAACTGCGCAGATAAACTCAATGCCACGTGGCTGTGGGCCCTTGCTGACCGCTGCCTCCGGCCAGCAAGACTCACAATTCAGATCGAGTCGAGATTGCAGATGACGCAGTCCAGTAGGCAACAGACATTGCTACCTGTGCGACCCTCCCTGACCACGCATCATCACTGGCTGTACACATGCTGAGTGCTTCAGGTACCACTAACTGCACAGTTCAAGTCAACGCCATGTGGCTGTGGGCCCTTCCTGACTGCTGCTTCCGGCCTACACTGCGGTCAGCTGGGCTCACAATTTAAATTTAACCTTGAGTCATTAATTTCACTGTCCAGTAGTCAACTAACTATAATGTAATCAATGCACAAAAGCGAAGGTGCACCAAAATCAAAGTCAATGTCCTCCAAGTGTATCCAAACAATATCCTTTTAGCATCCTTGCTTCAAAAACTTGTTTTATATCAGTTATAGCTTTAGTACAATGACCAAATTCATCTTGCAAGACCAAAGGAACACTGAATGGCAGTCTGCCCTGCATTGCTCCCAGTGCGGCCCGCCTGCACCACACATCATCGCTGGCTGTACACACGCTGAATACTTCTGATGCCCCTACCTCAGTGCACCACAACTCATGGACCGTTTATGATAGAATCTTTTGTGTGTTATTTCACATATGGTGCCCCTACCTTAGTGCAGCACAAGTCATGGACCCTTTATGATTGAATTTGTGTGTGTGATCCGATGATTACTGTTGTATTTGTTGCCAGCACTAACCATTCCCTGAGGGCTGGCTTACACTCACCCCACACGCATCCAGCACAGAAGTCACTGGACATGTGACCCTTGTAATAAAAAGGGGCCGAGCATGCCCCTACCCAATTCCACTATCTATATCTAACTGTGTCTGTGTGTTCATTATGTATGCAGGATGCCCCTGGGCCCTCCACATTACATTGTGCTGTGGACAGTGCACGCAAACATGTTACATCTGGCAGTGGGGAAGCCTTCTGTTATGTAACTTTGTCTGGGTCATACCCATAGCGGGCACCGGGCGTTTTCCCTGTGGGCTGCTAGGGTGGGGTCCTGTTTGGGCCCCTGGGGGTTCGTTTTTGTTACCAGGGGTCAGCAATATCAACCCCCTGTAACAAAATCGGCCGAAACCGGCCCTAGCTCAGCTGCACTCCCCCGCACACCAGGCGGAGGGGGGCGGCTGAGCCATTTGCCAGGGCTGGTTACTGTTCCCAGTCCGGCCCGATAAGTACATGGGTAGAGACTGGATCATTAGAGTACTGCAAGTAGAGTGTACAGTGTTCCTCATTGAGTCCCACCCTTTTTAACCTTTATGTAGCATCACTTGCCAGGGTTGTAAGATCTTTTGGCCTTGAGGTGTTATCCTATGCTGATGATACTCAAATCATGATTACCATCACTGAGAGTGTTGAAGCATCAGCAGCAAATTTTAAAAGCTGCATGCAGACGGTAGCTGCATGGATGGTAGAGAACTCTCTAAGACTCATTTAAATGAAGTGGGGAGCCCCCACTTCATTTTTAAAAACAATTTGGAGGGATTAGCGCACCCAGAGCACATTTGTACGTTTAAAAAAAAAATAATAATTTGGGGGGTCCTTGTGGGACTCCCTGAGCAGCCTAGGGGGTTAGGGGGTTTCTACCCTGCCCCCGTTTCTTAATTTTTTACTTTCTTTTACTGTGTTCATATGACTCAGTTCTACCGAGTCACAAGATGGCTGCCAACACTTACTGGTTTGGAGTGTTGGCACCCAATTAGAATAAAGCTCTTGGTCGGGAGGGTTTGTGAACCCACCGCGCCCCTAGATATCAATATTTTTTTTTTCTCAGCAACTACTGAACGGATTTACACCATTTTAAAAAAGGCCACTTTCTGAACCAAAAACTACAGTTTTGCCAATTTTGGTGTAATTATGTTCAGCAGTTCAAGCTGTAGCCTTGGCTAAAGTTTCCTATCGTAAACTGATTTTTTTACTTTTATTTTTCGAATTTTTCAGCAACTACTGAACGGATTTACACCATTTAAAAAAAAGATTGCTTTCGGAACCAAGCGCTACCTTTTTGCCAAATTTGCTGTAATTCCGTTCAGCAGTTCGGGCAGTAGCCTTGGCTAAAGTTTCCTATGGAAATTAACATGGAGAAAACACTTTCTGGGACCCCCCTTTTTTCTCAGCCCCACTTGATGAATCACCCCCAAACTTTCAGGATAGGAGCTGACCTGGATTGACCTTTTTTGGAGAATTTCGCAAAGATTCGTCAAACGACGCCAAAGTTATCAGCAAATCGAAAAAAAAAGCTTTTCCTATGGAAACTAGGTTCTAACTATAACTACCTACTGGCGACGCCAAAGTTATCAGCAAATCGAAAAAAAAAGCTTTTCCTATGGAAGCTAGGTTCTAACTATAACTACCTACTGGCGACGCCAAAGTTATCAGCAAATCGAAAAAAAAGCTTTTCCTATGGAAACTAGGTTCTAACTATAACTACCTACTGGCGACCACCAGTAGGTAATATCTATCTATCTATCTATCTATCTATCTATCTATCTATCTATCTATCTATCTATCTATCTATCTATCTATCTATCTATCTATCTATCTATCTATCTATCTATCTATCTATCTATCTATCTATCTATCTGTCACGGAGTATCGATTTGCATTGTCCTTTCGACCCCTGCCCGGTGGACTTTTGGTTCTGGGGGGCTGAAACGTCTGGGGACTGGAGGAAGCACTGAGATTTTAATTCACAAGATATTGACTTTTAATCACGCCGTTTTTTACAGCACTCCGCAAATCCACATGGACTCACCCCATGCAGCACTTGCCTGGACATTGAATTCTGGGATTTGCAATTCCTACGAACAGCAAATAGTGAGCAGACATTTAAGGAGGGGTTGTGGCAGACCTCATCCAATGGGACAGTGGCAGGTCTACTAAAAAACGGGTGAATTGGTCTCCTGAAACACCTGATGGCATCTGAAGAAGGCCGTTTCCTGGCCGAAATGCATTATGCCTTACATCAATAAAGAGCTTCCAACAGTTTCCCCACTGTGGCTTCTGCTTCTTTGTGGCTGGAAGAGTTGCTGTGGATATATATTACCTACTGGCGGTCGCCAGTAGGTAGTTATAGTTAGGATTGTTTTCCATAGGAAATCCTCAACATTCTATTTGGAATAACTTTGGCCCTGGTGGATGAGTCTTTGCGAATTTCTCAAAGAAGATGGCTAGGTTCGCTGCACTCCTTCCCTGAAAGTTTGGGGGGGATTGGTCAAGTGGGGGCTGAGATATAAGGGGGGTCCCAAAACGTGTTTTCTCAATGTTATTTTCCATAGGACCTTTAGACTCGGCTACAGTTCGAACGGGTGAATGAATTTATAAGAAATTTGCCAAAACTGTAGAGTCTTGTTCGCAGATTACGCTTTTTTTGGAATGGTGTAAATCCGTTCAGTAGTTGTTGAGAAAATTAAAGTTAAAGTCAATTATATATCTATAGGCGCGCACACCTGCGCGCACCCAAGCGGTTGCGCGCGCGAGCGGAATTTTGCTGCGTGACGTCTGTTAAAGTTCGATTCGAAGGAAATCAGGAAGTTTTGTCCGCCATTTTGTCACTGCGAGTAAATATATTGTTCATTTCAAAGCGTTGAAACATGGAAAGGGGAGAAGGTAGAGATTGTCTTCCTGCGTAGGTTTTCTCGGGGTGTGCAGTAAGGCCCTTAAACGCAAAAAGATATAATTTTTCCCCGAAAAAAAATACGGGGTGCGCGCACCCGGTCGCGCACACCTATTTACAAGAGTGTGGAAAAGGAGGTAAATCAGAAGTTTGAGTGCTTAGATATAAGGTGGCTCTGAAAAGAGCCCTTGTGTTAATTGAGTGTTTTCTGCATTTATAAGTAAGTACCGATGCAGAGCCTGATGTTGCAGAGGAAGATTCTGTTTCCCTCATTCGTGAAATGAACACCGTCTCTCCTATAGACGTCTTGCATGTGGTAGCGCAAGTTGTTGTGGTAAATAGAACCCATGCTATAATCTCTGAGGAACGCAGAAACAGATTTATTTATATGTCCCCTTGCTTTCTCAAATTGTGGACAATGGTGATTGGACCAATTCCATTTCTGTCTTTGACATATATTGGAATATACCAAGGCAGATCGAGGAAAAAGTGTCATCAATTGTCGAAAGGTGTCTTTTAGAAGCATTTCCAGACCTACCCCAGTGATTGTGCCTAGATCGTTCCCACCACAGTGCACAATTATAAGGTCTGGTTCTGGGAGATGCATAAAAGTTTTCACCAATGGAATCAATTGGTGACATTTCAATCCTCTTTTGGAAATCCATGTTATGTGTACATTTGGTAAGCTGAGGTTGCAAATTCGTCTGCTTACTGCATATTTTTCACTCCAGTGAATATAACTGTGTCCTATTAGCCAGACCTTCATTTTCAAGGGATTTGTAGTCGTCCTCCGATCGGTTCTGGAAGTGGAATGGTAGTTAGAAGTTGAAATTTTAAATAAAGAAAAAGGAAGAGGCTGGGTGTGGTTAAAAAAATAAAAATGATCGGTTGATTGTAACAAGTGGAGAGTGAACAGGTCAATGTTTATGTTAAACGAAAAGTACTATTGGGTGTGAAAAAACAAGACATGTAATAGAGTTGTGGATTGGCAGGTGTTTCTGGAGGGAAAATAGTCTTCTTAGTTAGCTGTAGAACGTTGAGACATGAACTTTTGACCTGTGCCTTCAGCAAGGTGCAGAATGAGGTGTAACCATGGAAACAGCCGGAGATGGCAGTTGGTGATGGGTTCACTCTTTGGTGCCTCTGCATCTGAGTCTGTTCTCTGGTGGCTGGCGGACAACTGTTTGTTATTGTGGAGATGAAAGGGTGATAAGGAGAGAAATACGATATAGCGTCTGGCCTGTAGAAGCGTGGGAGCAGTGATTAACTCTGAGTGAAGCGGAACTGTGTCGGTGCTTAGTAACAGTAAAAAAAAAATGTTAACAGTGGTATAACTGTCTTTACGGTGCGCGACCTACTAAGAAAGAGTTCACGGGCCGTAATTGGTTTGCAGGTTCTATTATCAGTAAGTGAGGTCGAGAAAAGAAAACATTCAGGACTTTATTTATGAAGGCCTTGCGCCACCGGTGCGTTACTTTTTCCCATTTTAAAAAATGAGGCACTGGCGGCAGAAGGTCTTCATAAATAAGGTCCTCAGTGACTACAGTTAAGGTTATGTGGAACCCATGAATAGTTTTTCAATATGAAATCATTTCAGTTGAGATTATGGATTAAAAGAGAAACCGTGAATATTTGAAATGTTTATTTAGAAATGTACTGTTTTAAAGGCAAATCATTATGTAATATGAGTACAGAAATTGCAAAAAACACAGTAATTGGTATTGTCAGTAGTACATGGAATACAAACGCTATAGTTGAAGAAAAATGAATATAGTTGGAAAAAAACATTGTACACTCTTATAAGGAAGTATATTATATTTTAATAAATGGAAGAAGGTCTCTGGCCTTTCAGTTTGGAAACGATATATGAAAATGCAAGTGGTTATACATCATTACTTTATGAATCAGCTGTCAAACAACACGAAATTATAATGTCCACTGTTAGTAAAGCAAATAGGTCTGTTCTTCCAAAGAAAATATGGAAAAGAACGTGAAGAATATAGAAAACCAAAAGGAAATGAGGACGTCAATGGCTTGTTTGAGAGTTATTGAAGCATAGTTTAGGGAAAATAGGTAGCTTCTGCTTGTAACAGGAAATCAGTTTTATTATTTGAAAACATGTCAGCCATCCAATTGAGAAGATGAAAGGAGCATTCATGATCTGTCATTATTGGAGCGTCTTTTACCATCATAGGGCAGCTCAGTGGGTTTTCGATGTAGCTCTCTGTTAGGAAATCTTGCGCCGCTGCGAATATATTCCAATGACCCAGAACTCCTTGTATCGCTGCAAAGGCCATAAACCCTCCGGAAAGTATGTCAGCTATCCAATGGAAAAGAGTAAAGCAGTACTGATGATCTGTTATAATCGGAGCGTCTTTTACCATCAGAGGGAGCTCGGTGGGTTTTCGATGTAGCTCGCTGTTAGGAAAGAGTTAAGTGTCCATTGTGTAGGCAAAGTATGCAGCAAGTGCCTCTAACATGAAATCATTGTTATCATCTGAAAACATGTCAGCCATCCAATTGAGAAGATGAAAGGAGCATTCATGATCTGTCATTATTGGAGTGTCTTTTACCATCATTGGGCAGCTCGGTGGTTTTTCGATGTAGCTCTCTGTTAGAAAATCTTGCGCCGCTGCGAATATATTCCAATGACCAAGAACTCCTTGTATCGCTGCAAAGGCCATAAACCCTCCGTTGTAACAAAGCTGTTCATGATCAAGTAACGGATTCATGAGGTGATTGTAATTCGGTTCAGGAGGTACCAAATTGCAGAGACATAAATCCAGGGCCCACGTGAAATCACAGCTCAGGCAATGAAATACAGGCTGCACACAGGTGAAATGCGAATATCGAAATGATAATCGATATGAAGTATTCAAAGTCGAGAGTGGTAAGATGCCGTAGTAGTCAAGCATCCTCTGGCGAAATAGTTCTAAGTGGCCCGGCTCGTTTGCGAAGGCAGGAGGGACATCCATTTTGAATTTCCCAAGATGGTACAGGAAACGGCGCAGCACCGCTGGTTGTATAGCAACTCCACAGAATTAGGTGGCCGGCTATGCAGTGGAGAGGAGCAGAATGACTTGATACATTTTCTAGGAGTCTAGTCACTTATATATTGCTTAGTGGTTATTAAAAAAGTAGCTTTTTTTGAACTGGAGGATGCGTTAAAAAATAAGGGAGTGATTTGAGGGAGTTGTAAAGCAAGGTCAATTTTTTTTTACATCAATGCTGTTTTCTGTGAATGTTAGCTTAGTGAAAGATATGTGTGTGAGCAGATGCAACGTTCAGTTTTAAATGTGACAATGGCGCTCTTGTTCATGTCTTCCGATTCAAGGTCGGTATTCGCTGCCAAATACAAAGATTAAGAAACGCATGCGTGGGGTACATAGTGTGCATTCTTAAAGGAAAGTAAATGAAGGGTTATTTTTACCGCGTTAGCATTGTCGTTTAAAAAGTTATAGTGATTTCTATTGTATGTGAAGAAAGTGTCACTGATGAAGACTGAAAATAAATCCTTATAAATGATACGGACTGGTGTATTTTAGAAAAGGTTTGTAACATTACATGAATTGTGGAAAAAAAATAATGTAATTGAAAGTGTATGGTTTGAAAATGAAAAGTAGAGGTTTATAGTTCATGTTTTGAAAGCAGTTCTAGAGGGTCAGAAGAAAGTGTATGGTTTGAAAATGAAAAGTAGAGGTTTATAGTTCACGTTTTGAAAGCAGTTCTAGAGGGTCAGATGCATGATAGATTTATTAAAAATAGAACATGTTTTTAAATAGTATTTTGGAAAAAATATGTGTCTTTATGTACTATTTACATTATGTGCCTGTTGCGTATTCTTTGAGTTTTAGTAATCCTGTGTCTTATAAGTTTTCTAGGGGTGGTTTGAGGTTCATGGTGGGTTTGGGCAGGGAGGGTAGGTTGGGGGTTTGTAATAGGGGGTTTGGCTGGGGTGGAGTGCGGAGTTTAGTGAAAAGTGAGGGGGGCGGGGAGTTACGGTGTTTGGTAATGGAGCAGAGTCAGAGGACGCCACATTTGTGTTATGGGCTGCCACGGAAATATGTATTTATTCTCAGAGGTTTATTATATTAAGGATATATATTAGCATGGTGGCTCTTGTCGTTTTGTTGTTTTGTGTATGTTTATAATGCTGGCTCTGTAGTTTTTGTTTATGGACCTTATTGCGACACACAGGGGATTTACGTTGCACAGTTGGCGATCAGAGACTTAGGAAATAAAACTTTATAATTGTAAGGGCTGTAAGCGATAGAAATCGCCCGTTCTCGGTGTAAAAAATATCACCGCTATTGGTGGTATTTTCTACGGTGTTAGTACTCGAAGGAGACTAGTAACATATATGTGTAATAAAATTATGTAATAGGCTCAGCATTTTACATTATCTTGGAGAGCAAAAGTTGATTTTACATAGCAATAAGTCTCTTATAATTAAGGGACGGAGTGTATATAGTGCTATTTAGTACTCTGCTATGTGATTGATGTCGAATATTTCATAAGAGGAGGCTTTAAAAGATTTACGATAAATTGGTTTTCTAGGGAAGTGGGTGGAGTGTTCCGTGTAAATTGCAGAATAGAAACTAGTAAGAACCAATTGGAAGTGTTGTTTTAAAGTCACATGACTGCACATGCGTGTCTCGACGCCTGTACGCGATAGGTGGGTGCGCGCACCCGGTCGCGCACTATAAGAAAGCAGCGAGAAAATATCAGCTAATATGCTCTTCAAGCTTTTTTTGGTACAAAGAGTTAGTTCTGAAAAGAACTTTTTTTTTTTTTTTTTTTTTTTGGGAAACAAGTGTTATGATGCTTTTTATTTCGTAAAGTTGCGACGACATTTTTCAGTATGTCATACTATCCAAATAAAGTGAAGAAATTTAACTTTTCTTGGAGCATTTATGACTCTCAATTATTTGTTTAATTAGAGTAAAGCTTTGCTCTCCGTATACAAGAAGTTCTCCACAGTTCGTGCATTTCATGTGCACGTTCGCCAGATATGGTCTCAAGTCCATCTCAGCACTCGATGGAGATACAGGTCGTCCACCGGAAGATGTGTTGATTACTTCTGATGGTAATAGCGTGGCCTCCGTTTTTCTTGTGAAAGGTGGTCGCTCATTTTCATCAGATTCGGAAGATGAATGCGGAACGGTAGCCATTGTATGGAAGTCTTCGGGAAGATGTTCGACGTTGTTGTCTCTTGAGAGTAGAAAAGAAAGTGATGGTAGTGGGTGGAGTGCTGCGTGTAAATTGCAGAATAGAAACTACCAAGAACCAATTAGAAGTGTTGTTTAGAAGTCACATGACTTCACATGGGAGTGTCAGGTCCTGTACGCGATAGAAGGGTGCGCGCACTCGGTCTCGCACTAAAATAAAGCGGCGAAAAAACATCTTATAATATGCTCTTCGAGCATGTTTTGGTGGAAAGAGTTAGTTCTGAAAAGAACTTTTTTTTTTTTTTTTTTTTTTGGAAACAAGTGTTTTGATGCATTTGATTTCTTAAAGTTGCTATGATATTTTTCAGTATGTCATACTATCCAAATAAAGTGAAGAAATTTAACTTTTCTTGCAGCATTTATGACTCTCAATTTTGTGTTTAATTAGAGTAAAGCTTTGCTCTCCGTATACAAGAAGTTCTCCACAGTTGTTGCATTTTATGTGCACCTTCGCCAGACATGGTTTCAAGTCCATTTTAGCACTCGATGGAGATACAGGTCGTCCACCGGAAGATGTGCTGATTACTTCTGATGGTAATAGCATGGCCTCCGTTTTTCTTGTCAAAGGTGGTCGCTCATTTTCATCAGATTCGGAAGATGAATGCGGAACGGTAGTCATTGTACCGAAGTCTTCGGGAAGATGTTCGACGTTGTTGTCTCTTGAGAGTAGAAAAGAAAGTGATGGAAGTGGGTGGAGTGCTGCGTGTAAATTCCAGAATAGAAACTACCAAGAACCAATTGGAAGTGTTGTTTTGAAGTCACATGACTTCATATGCAAGTGTCAGGTCCTGTACGCGATTGGAGGGTGCGCGCACCCGGTCTCGCACTAAAATAAAGCGGCGAAAAAATATCTCATAATATGCTCTTGGAGCACGTTTTGGTAGAAAGAGTTAGTTCTGAAAAGAACTTTTTTTGGGGGGGGGGAAAAAGTGTTATAATGCTTTCGATTTCTTAAAGTTGCTACTACATTTTTCAGTATGTAATAGTTTGAAAATGAAGTGAAGAAATTTATGTTTTCTTGGGGCATTTGTGACTGTCAATTTTGAGTTTAATAAGAACGAGGCTCTGCTCTCCATATAAAAGAATTTCTCCACACTTGTTGCATTTCATATGCACCTTCGCAAGATATGGTCTCAAGTCCATTTCAGCACTCGATGGAGATACAGGTCGTACACCAGAAGATGTGCTGGCCACCTCTGATGGTAATAGCGTGGCCAGGGCTCTTGTCGATGCTTTTGCATAATGCTCAGGATGCCTTTGTTTAACATGCCGCTGCATGGTGTGTGCAGAAAAGGAATATTTTTTATTTGGATTTCCCCTTGAGAGCTCCGAATTGCATATCGTGCAGGTTACTTTTGGCGCATTCACTTTCTTTTGATCTTCAGGATAAGTGAAAAATTGCCAAATGAAAGATTCCTTTTTTCTTCTTAACGGTGGTCGCTCATTTCCTTCAGATTCGGAAGATGAATCTGGTAGGGAAGCCATTTCAGCAAAGACTTCCGGAAGATGCTCGACGTTGTTGTCTCTTGAGAGTAGAAAAGATTGTGAGGAAAGTGGGTGGAGTGCTTCGTGTATATTCCAGAACAGAAACTACTAATAACCAATTGGAAGTTTTGTTTTCAAGTCACGTGACTTTACATGCGCTTCTCAGGACGTGTAGGCGGTGACACTATGTAGTTACGAACGTGATTACATACTTAGGAACTAGCATTCAAAAAAACTATGAAATTCACTGAAAAAACCATAGGTTTTACACACGTTATAGTTAGGATGTAGCATTTGAAAAACCTATGAAATTCACTGAAAAAACCATAGGTTTGACACCAGTTATAGTTAGCTGGAAATTTTACTGACATAAAACCAATGAAATTCCATGTTATAGTTAGTTGGACTCACTATAACTTGCGCGTGTAATGCACTGTTGATGACATTACATATTACATCACTCATGACATGGTCAGTGACATCACTTATGACACCATCCAGTGAATGTGTGTCTTTCTAAAAAATAAATATGTTTTATATATGTATATGTAAAGGTCGAGGAAAAAATAAATGTTTAAATTATTGTCTTAATGAATGTTTTTTTCAAAAAGAAATGATTGGATAACTGGCTTATTAAGTGTACCTTAGTGAATAAATATATTAGCGAGTAATGTTTAAATATTTAAATACTAGCAGCCCGTCCCGACGTTGTCCAGGAGCAAAAGGCTGCTTCAGGGCCCCCGCCAACCCCGATGTTAAGGCTGCTTCAGGGCCCCCGCCTGCCCTGACGTTAAGGCTGCTTCAGGGCCCCCGCCCGCCCCGACTTTAAGGCTGCTTCAGTGCCCCGCCCGCACTGACGTTGTCATTGTGTCCCCCGGGCTGCTTCAGGGCCCCCGCCCGCCCTGACGTTAAGGCTGCTCCAGGGCCCCCGCCCGCCCCGACCCGACGTTAAGGGTACTTCAGTGCCCCTGCCCGCCCCAACATTGTCATTGTGTCCCCCGGAGCGCACCCGCGGGTGCTCGCTTCCTCCTGGTGCTCTGTCGGCAGCTTAAACATGGCTCCTGAGCTGGTTTGGCAACAGAAAGTGTAGCATATCCTCAGGATGTGGGTGGAAGTCAGGCCACTGAATTGCATAACTCGGTAGCCGGATGTACCCAACATAGCATGCAAGGCTTTCACTGCTGCGGTACCCGCAAAGAGGCATGAGCAGTGGGAGTCTTTCTTACCTGCTGCTGAGTTCACCGCTTTGCCGCTCCTCGCCGGTCATCACCGCGGTACCCGCAAAGAGGCATGAGCAGTGGGAGTCTTTCTTACCTGCTCCTGAGTTCACCGCTCTGCCGCTCCTCGCTGGTCGTCACCGCTCCTCCCCGCTTGTCCGCCACTCCTCACCACTCCTCCCCGCCTGTCCGCCGCTCCTCCCCGCGCTCACGTCCCGCGCTCTTCCTCTTGCTCCTGTACGCCGCTCCTCCCCGCGCTCCTGATGTCATCACGCACGTCGCGGCCGGCGCTTCTTCCAAGGGACTACTTTTTTTTATATAAAAAATTTTAAAGAACGTATATTTGTTGTTTTAATATAGCCTATGTCCATCGGCTTGCCCTGACGTTTTCAAAGATGTATTGGGTGTTTGGATTGGTGGTGTAGTTTTCGAGTTTACCTGGCTCAAAGGACACACTTCTCTCTTTATAATAGTAGTATAGATATGTATCAGTGTTTCACTTTGTGAATAACTGCCTGCATGGGTTGATGAGTACCTACATGTGTAGGTATTTGGGTTCTTAGATGTTTTTTTAGTATCAGTATGAGTGTTTCTATGGTTTCATGGGGGTATTACTAATCACATAGATGCATGAATGACTAACTCTCTCTTTGTATGTGTTTAGAAGACACCATATGTGCAGGACTGTATGGGTGGTTGAGTGTGTATAGTTTTATATGCAAATAAATGGATGTTCAATAGTTTATTTGCATGTGTGAGTATGTGTGTGAGTAACTTTTGGATGATTGTCGGTGTGTAACAGGATGTATAGGTGTATCACTACATATGATGAGTGAGTATATGTATGAGTGACTATATAGAACTGTTGGTGAATGAGAGAATGTGTATATAGATGGTGGAATTACTGAATTGGTTGTTGTAACTGGTATGGGTATGTCCATTTTTTTGAAAATGTTAATTTCTATTTTCCAATATGTGTTTTAAGGGTTACATTACACTTAAAGGAGGTCTGTCATCAGTGATGTCATAAGTGATGTCACTGACCATGTCATGAGTGATGTAATATGTAATGTCATCAGCAGTGCATTACACGCGCAAGTTATAGTGAGTCCAACTAACTATAACGTGGAATTTCATTGGTTTTATGTCAGTAAAATTTCCAGCTAACTATAACTGGTGTCAAACCTATGGTTTTTTCAGTGACTTTCATAGGTTTTTCAAATGCTACATCCTAACTATAACGTGTGTAAAACCTATGGTTTTTTCAGTGAATATATATATATATATATATATATATATTCACTGAAAAAACCATAGGTTTCACACCAGTTATAGTTAGGAATTAGCATTTAAAAAACCTATCAAATTCACTGAAAAAAACATAGGTTTAACACCAGTTATAGTTAGCTGGAAATGTTACTGACATAAAACCATTGAAATTCCCACGTTATAGTTAGTTGGACTCACTATAACTTGCACGTGTAATGCACTGATGACACCATCCAGTGAATGTGTGTCTTTCAGATAAATAAATATGTTTTATATATGTATGTTAAGGTCGATGGAAGAATATTTGTTTAAATTATTGTCTTAATGGATGTGTTTAAAAAAAATGATTGGATATCTGCCTTATTAAGTGTATCTTAGTAAATACATATATTAGCGAGTGAAAGTAGGTCAGTCTCTCTGTCATCAGTGATGTCATGAGTGATGTCACTGACCATGTCATGAGTGATGTAATATGTGATGTCATCAGCAGTGCATTACACGTGCAAGTTATAGTGAGTCCAACTAACTATAACGTGGGAATTTCAATGGTTTTATGTCAGTAAAATTTCCAGCTAACTATAACTGGTGTGAAACCTATGGTTTTTTCAGTGAATTTCATAGGTTTTTTAAATGCTAATTCCTTTCTATATCGAGTTTCTAACCTTTTTTTTTTTTACAATCTGCTGTTTTTTTGTAAGTATTCATTTTTTTTATATAATTTTTTTCTTTTGCGCTCTGGGTGCGCGCTCCGGGAAGCTTTCAGCTAAGCGCTCCGGTAAGCTTTCCGGTGAGCTCACCTGAAAGCGCACCCAGAGCGCTACTGTCGTTCGTGAAAAAAAATATGAATGAAAAGTTAATAATAATGCAAAACATTTCGTACCATACAAATAAAATCAGTTTTTTTTAATAAGGAAAATGATTATGCATTTCTGTAAAAGTTTGATGACATCACTTCGGCGCGCAACGTAAGTGCCCTCGGAAGCGCCTACGTTCGCGCCGCGTAAACGCACGCAGAAGCGCCTACGATCGCGCCACGTTTGCGCCCCGGAAGCGCCTACGATCGCGCCGCGTAAACGCACCCGGAAGCGCCCACGATCGCGCCACGTTTGCGCCCCGGAAGCGCCTACGATCGCGCCGCGTAAACGCACCCGGAAGTGCTCCGGAGCGCGCAGCGTAAGCGCGTCGGGTCATGTGACCCTAAAATAACACTTTTCATTGGTTGCTAACAGTTTTTTTTACAAAGAATGAAATCCCCACCCATTTCCTTCACTATTGCTTTGTACTTGGAGAGAGCAAGAGCTGTTCTGTGTACTATCTTCATCTCCTACTTTCCTGATCTACAGCAATGGCTGCAAGAGAGTCATCCAGCAGTGATTCAGATGCATTTGTAGATGAGGACCCTCCTAGGCAGAAGAAAAAAATCCATTTCATCTGGAAATTTTATAACATCCCTGAAGGAGAAAAAAAAGTCAACGCTCCAAAAGTAACCTGCAAAATATGTGGTAGTACTTTATCCAGAGGCAATCCTCTGAAAAAATATAGTTTTGGAAATGCCAATTTAATCAGGCATGTCAAAAGAAGACACCCAAACAACTTTGCGAGGGAGAGTGTCAGAGACCTGGCACGGAAATTACCCACAGATGGCGGCAGCACCTCCACTGGTGGAGCAACACCTTCGGGACCATCCCGTAGAAGAATGGTCCCTAACATACAGCCAGAGTTTGCAGGCATCAAATTTCTGTGCACGGAGTGTGACGAACTGCTCTGCTATGGGGAGCAGAGTGTTGAACTCATTGCCCTAAAGAAACAGCAACACCGCTGCCCTGACAGTCCCTAAATTTTCACATTTTTTTGCTCCTGTTGAGCCGTTTTTGAATCCCTGTTTTTTGTTTTTCCCTTGACAAAAATCCAAAAAAATTATAAAATTGTTTTAAAAAGTCTAAAAAAAATATATAAAACAACAAAATCAAAAAAAAAAGTTCTTTTCAGAACTACCTCTAATTTATAAAAAAATGCATTTTTTTTTGTGAAAAAAAATCTGTCATTTTTTATCTCCATGGTACGCTCCCCAGTAAGCTCTCCGGTACGCGTACCGGGTGCGTCCCCGCGGAAATCGATTTTTAAAAAAAAAAAATTCTTACCCGCGGGACCCTTTTATGGCCCCCACATCAAAACTAGAGGGTCAGAGGAGGTCTACTCTTCCCCCTTATGGTCATTTGCCCCTTTTTTTTAAAACCCCTTGTGTCTCGATTTTACCGAGACACAAGATGGCGGCCGCTCCAGACTGTTTAGAATGTTTACAGACACCCAAGAGCCAATCAGCTTTCTGCGCGCAAGTCGCGTGTCGCGCCTGGAGCGCTCTCCGGTGCGCGCACCGGAGAGCGCCTATAGATATATATATTTTTTTGAACCTAAATTACTCAAAATCCACTGGAGCACATATCTTGAGACATAGCAAAGGCACATCGGGCTACCAGTCCCTACAATTTTGCCAAGTTTGCTGTATATCCATTCAGCCGTTCGAGCTAAAAGTGAAATCGACCGCCCTATGGAAATTAACATGGGGAAAACGCGTTTTGGGACCCCCCTTTTATCTCAGCCCCCGCTTGACGTATCCCCCCCAAACTTTCAAGGAAGAACCGGAGCTCGACGAGGCCATTTTCAGGACATTTTCAGGCAGATTCGTCAACCGGTGCCAAAGTTATTCCAAATAGAATTTTGAGATTTAACATTGAAAAAAATCCTAACTATAACTACCTACTGGCGACCGCCAGTAGGTAATATATATATATATATATATATATATATATATATATATATATATATATATATATATATATATATATATATATATATATATTCACTGAAAAAACCATAGGTTTGACACCAGTTATAGTTAGCTGGAAATTTTACTGACATAAAACCATTGAAAATCCCACGTTATAGTTAGTTGGACTCACTATAACTTGCGCGCCTGCTATGCACTGCTGATGACGTCACATATTACATCACTCATGACATGGTCAGTGACATCACTCATGAATTCACTAATGACACCATCCTTGTGACAGACTGACAGACCTCCTTTCAGTGCAATGTAACCCTTGAAACACATATTCAAAAATAGAAACTATATACACAGTTTTTTCAAAGTTAATTTTCTTAAAAACCACTTGAGCATATATCTTGAGACATAGCAAAGGCACATCGGGCTACCAGTCCCTTCAATTTTTATATTTAAAAAAAAATAAAAACATTTTTTGCCTCTGAGCGATCCCGGTGCGCGCCCCGGTGAGCGCCCCCGGAAAGCGTGAAGCGCCCCGGGGCACGTACCGGGGAGCGTCCCGTTAGCGCCAATGTCGGGAACGATACATGATCGTGACATATCGCGTAGCCGCGTCCGCGTGATACGCACGGCGTAAACGCACCCGGAAGCATTCGAAGCGTTTACGCGACGCGGCCCTGGGCGCGCCCCGGAACGCACCCCGGGGCGCGTAGCATAAGCGCGTCGGGTCATGTGACCTGAAAATAAAACTATTCATTGGTTCATAACAGTTTTGGTTTCATAATGATGAAACCCCTGGTCATGTGACCTAAAAATAACACTTTTCATTGGTTCAGGATATTTTTTTTTCCAAATGATGAAAGCCCCCACCTTTTTTCCTTATTCTACCTTTGTGCTTTGAGAGAGGAAGACCTGCACTTATATCAGTCGAAAATGGCTTCATTAGCTGCAGCTGCTGGATCTTCTGGACCACCACCACCACCACCACCACCACCACAAGGACCTCCACAACTTCACAGTGGTGGAGATCAAGAACAGGAGGAGGATGAGGAAGAGGAGGAGAGTAGATTCGTCTGAGAGGACAATATTACCTACAAACCAAAAGAACACATCATATGGCAATTTTTTTCAATCCCCAACGACAAAAAAAAGTAAATGCACCTAAAGCAACCTGCTTAATCTGTCATCAGGAGCTGGAGCCCAACAAAAAATACTCCTTCGGCAACCACACAAGGATAAGGCATATGCTTCGAAAGCATCCAAATAACTATGCTAGGGCAGAGGTCAGGGAACTGGCCAAAAACCCTGTCCAATCTTCTGCCAGCACCTCCCAAACTAATGTTTCAACCCCATCAGGACCGGAAGTTAGGGAGACATGCTCCACCATACAAACCACATTTTCAAATTTAAAAATGGTTTGTAAATTTTGTGGACAAACAAAATGCTATGGAGAGCAATGCATCACACTCATTAATCGTGCTTGGGATAACCACAAGTGCCCAAGGAAACATTAATTTGTTCCGCTTTTTTTTTTCTCCTGTTGATCCCTTTTGAATTCCCTGTTTTTTGTTTCTCCCCTTAAAAAATACAAAAAAAACAAAAATGTTCAGAAAAGCCAAAAAAAGAAAAAAATGTTAAAAAACCAATAAAAAAAATATAAAACAACAAAAAGAATAAAAAAAAACAGTTCTTTTTAGAACTACCTCCAATTTATAAAAAAATGCTTAATTTTTTAAAAACTCTATCATTCTTTTTTCCTCATGGTACGCTCCCCGGTCCGCTCCCCGGTGCGCGCACCGGGCGCTTCCCCCGCGCAAATCGAAAAAAAAAAACCATTCATTTGCCCAGCGGGGCCCTTTTAGAGCCCCCACATCAAAACTAGGGGGTCAGGGGGGGTCTACCCTGCCCCCTTATGTTCATTTCCCACTTTGTTGTGGCACCTCTTGTGTCTCGATCCTACCGAGACACAAAACGGCGGCCGCTCCGGACTGTTTCGAATGTTTACAGACACCCGAGAGCCAATCAGCTTTCCATGCGCACCTCGCGTGGCCCGCCCGGTACGCTCCCCGGGGCGCTGCCATAGATATATATATTTTTTTGAACCTAAATTACTCAAAATCCACTGGAGCACATATCTTGAGACATAGCAAAGGCACATCGGGCTACCAGTCCCTACAATTTTGCCAAGTTTGGTGGTATTCCATTCAGCCGTTCGGGCTAAAAGTGAGTTTGACCGCCCTATAGAAATTAACATGGGGAAAACACGTTTTGGGACCCCCCTTTTATCTCGGCCCCCGCTTGACGAATCCCCAGGAAACTTTCAAAGAAGGACCGGAGCTCCGCGAGGCAAATTTGAGGATATTTTCAGGCAGATTCGTCAGAGGAAATAACCGGAGAAGAAAGAATTTAATCGACACGAGAAGAAAACGCTGTGTAAAATAAAGCTGCTGCTACTACAACCAACCCCGCGAGTGCTGCATTTTCTTGTATGATTGGGAGAAATTTGGAGCGTCAATACGTATACGGAGCATCACCTTTAGCGGCACCCGTCGGTTTGTGCCCCGTCTATTTGATGCAATGAGGAGCGTGATGGATGTGACGGAGGCACCGCCAGAGGAAATAACCGGAGAAGAAAGAATTTAATCGACACAAGAAGAAAACGCTGTGTAAAATAAAGCTGCTGCTAATACAACCAACCCCACGAGTGCTGCATTTTCTTGCATGATTGGGAGAAATTTGGAGCGTCAATACGTATACGGAGCATCACCGTAAGCGGCACCCGTCTGTTTGTGCCCCGTCTATTTGATGCAATGAGGAGCGTGATGGATGTGACGGAGGCACCGCCAGAGGAAATAACCGGAGAAGAAAGAATTTAATCCGCACGAGAAGAAAACGCTGTGTAAAATAAAGCTGCTGCTACTACAACCAACCCTGCGAGTGCTGCATTTTCTTGCATGATTGGGAGAAATTTGGAGCGTCAATACCTATACGGAGCATCACCGTAAGCGGCACCCGTCTGTTTGTGCCCCGTCTATTTGATGCAATGAGGAGCGTGATGGATGTGACGGAGGCACCGCCAGAGGAAATAACCGGAGAAGAAAGAATGTAATCGACACGAGAAGAAAACGCTGTGTAAAATAAAGCTGCTGCTACTACAACCAACCCCGCGAGTGCTGCATTTTCTTGCAAGATTGGGAGAAATTTGGAGCGTCAATACGTATACGGAGCATCACCGTAAGCGGCACCCGTCTGTTTGTGCCCCGTCTATTTGATGCAATGAGGAGCGTGATGGATGTGACGGAGGCACCGCCAGAGGAAATAACCGGAGAAGAAAGAATTTAATCGACACGAGAAGAAAACGCTGTGTAAAATAAAGCTGCTGCTACTACAACCAACCCCGCGAGTGCTGCATTTTCTTGCATGATTGGGAGAAATTTGGAGCGTCAATACGTATACGGAGCACCACCATAAGCGGCACCCGTCTGTTTGTGCCCCGTCTATTTGATACAATGAGGAGCATGATGGATGTGACGGAGGCACCGCCAGAGGAAATAACCGGAGAAGAAAGAATGTAATCAACACGAGAAGAAAACGCTGTGTAAAATAAAGCTGCTGCTACTACAACCAACCCGCGAGTGCTGCATTTTCTTGCATGATTGGGAGAAATTTGGAGCGTCAATATATATATATATATATTACCTACTGGCGGTCGCCAGTAGGTATATATAGTTAGGATTTTTTCTCTATGGGATTTTTGAAAATTCTATGTCTAATAACTTTGGCGTTTGTGGACGGAATTGGCTGAAATTTTCAGGAAAATGGAACATTTTGTTTCTGAGCAGCCCCTGACAATTTGGGGGGGTTTCATCAA
The DNA here is from genome assembly GCF_964263255.1 of Lissotriton vulgaris. Taxonomy (NCBI): domain Eukaryota; kingdom Metazoa; phylum Chordata; class Amphibia; order Caudata; family Salamandridae; genus Lissotriton; species Lissotriton vulgaris. Next base: position 53,974 of record NW_028254081.1, read on the forward strand.
GGGGGGCCGAGAAAAAAGGGGGGTCCCAAAACGCGTTTTTCCCATGTTAATTTCCATAGGGCGGTTGGCCTCACTTTTAGCTCGAACGGCTGAATGGATTTGCACGAAACTTGGCAAAATTGTAGGGACTGTTAGCCCGATGTGCCTTTGCTAGGTCTCAATATATGTGCTCCAGTGGATTTTGAGTAATTTAGGTTCAAAAAAGATATATATCTGGGCGGAGCCTAACCACACATCTGATCTGATTGGCTGTCAGCACTTCATCCAAGAAGTGTTGGCAGCCATCTTGGGACCAATATACATGATAGCACCTCATTAAAAAGCATTGTAGTTAATAGAGGGTTTTAGGACTTCAGTTACATTATAAATCATTTGTTGATGGTACCATACTCGTTTTAGGAATTGTGGTGGGTTCTAAGGTGATTTTACCATGTGAAAAAACCTTCTGCTGTGATATCATGAATATTGTTTGAAAGAAAACTAATATCTCATGATTTTCCCACAGTGGTTTGGAAGGGGATCTATAAGCTAAACTGAAAGCATATTTTCTGTAAATTCACATTATCTTTCTCAGTCATGTGAAAATAAAGTCTGACATTCTCAGTAAAACATAAACATCCAACAAGGACAGAGACTGTCAGTTGATTCCTTTGTGTTCTACTGCAGCCTCCTAGAGTGTTCTAAAGAACAACTAGAGTGCTAACAGTCCTACTTGTTACAAAGGTATGGCACACCTGAAGCCATCTTGATTGGAATAAAGTGGTAACTCTTAAAACATTTAATGTAAAAAGCAACAACATGAGGGGGTATATTTTGCCATAGAAAGTATGATTAGTGCTGCAGAATGAAAAATTAGGGCACATTTTGAGTGACTTCTCAAATCCTTTTCTATTTCATTAAAACATTCTGACATGCAGTCTCCCAAAATGGCCACCAGAGACAAAAGAGCCCAAATGTAGCCCAAATATCACCCAGATGTAGCCCAAGTATAGCCCAATGACAGAATGTCCCAGAGTGTTCTAAAGAACAACTAGAGCGCTAACAGTCCTACTTATTACAAAGGTATGGCACACCTGAAGCCATCTTGATTGGAATAAAGTGGTAACTCTTAAAACATTTAATTTAAAAAGAAACAACATGAGGGGGTATATTTTGCCATAGAAAGTATGATTAGTGCTGCAGAATGAAAAATTAGGGCACATTTTGAGTGACTTCTCAAATCCTTTTCTATTTCATTAAAACATTCTGACATGCAGTCTCCCAAAATGGCCATCAGAGACAAAAGAGCCCAAATGTAGCCCAAATATCACCCAGATGTAGCCCAAGTATAGCCCAATGACAGAATGTCCCAGAGTGTTCTAAAGAACAACTAGAGCGCTAACAGTCCTACTTATTACAAAGGTATGGCACAACTGAAGCCATCTTGATTGGAATAAAGTGGTAACTCTTAAAACATTTAATTTAAAAAGAAACAACATGAGGGGGTATATTTTGCCATAGAAAGTATGATTAGTGCTGCAGAATGAAAAATTAGGGCACATTTTGAGTGACTTCTCAAATCCTTTTCTATTTCATTAAAACATTCTGACATGCAGTCTCCCAAAATGGCCACCAGAGACAAAAGAGCCCAAATGTAGCCCAAATATCACCCAGATGTAGCCCAAGTATAGCCCAATGACAGAATGTCCCAGAGTGTTCTAAAGAACAACTAGAGCGCTAACAGTCCTACTTATTACAAAGGTATAGCACACCTGGAGCCATCGTGATGGGAATAAAGTGGTAACTCTTAAAACATTTAATTTAAAAAGGAACAAAATGAGGGGGTATATTATGCAATAGAAGGTATTATTAGTGCTGCAGAAAGAAAAATTAGGGCACATTTTGAGTGACTTTTCAAATCCTCTTCTATTTCATTAAAAAATTCTGACATGCAGTCTCCCAAAATGGCCACCAGAGACAAAAGAGCCCAAATGTAGCCCAAATATCACCCAGATGTAGCCCAAGTATAGCCCAATGACAGAATGTCCCAGAGTGTTCTAAAGAACAACTAGAGCGCTAACAGTCCTACTTATTACAAAGGTATGGCACACCTGAAGCCATCTTGATTGGAATAAAGTGGTAACTCTTAAAACATTTAATTTAAAAAGGAACAAAATGAGGGGGTATATTTTGCAATATGAATTATGATTAGTGCTGCAGAAAGAAAAATTAGGGCACATTTTGAGTGACTTCTCAAACCCTCTTCAATTTCATTAAAAAATTCTGACATACAGTCTCCCAAGATGGCCACCAGAGACAAAAGAGCCTAAATGTAGCCCAAATATCACCCAGATGTACCCCAAGTATAGCCCAATGACAGAATGTCCCAGAGTGTTCTAAAGAACAACTAGAGCGCTAACAGTCTTACTTATGACAAAAGTATGGCACACCAGAAGCCATCTTGATTGGAATGAAGTGGTAAGTCTGAAAACACTCAATTTAAAAAGGAACAACATGAGGGGGTTAATTTTGCCATAGAAAGTATGATTAGTGCTTCAGAAAGAAAAATTAGGGATCATTTTGAGTGACTTCTCAAATCCTCTTCTATTTCATTAAAAACATTCTGACATGCAGACTGAAACATGCACTTTGAATACCAGCAGCAGACGTCCCTGGTGAGCAGCAGCTTTACTACAGTGATCTAATGTGCAACTAGAGTGCTAACATTCAGAATTTATGGCAAATGTGTGACACATCTGAATGCCTTCTTGATGGAACCAAAGTAAACAAGCATTGAAAATGCAATAGATCTCGCCCTCGTTTAAGTTAAAGCCATTCTGTTAGTAATGAGGTGGCTTTTTAGCTTTGCTTTTATTAGTGTTTTTTCAACTTTCATGTAAATAACATGCATCTGTATGCATATAAGTATATGTATGCATGCATTTATGTTTGTATTTATATAGATATACAGATGATATATGTTTATATATGTATGTATATATATATATTCACTGAAAAAACCATAGGCTATAGACCATATATAGTTAGGAATTAGCATTTACAAAACCTTGAAAATTCACTGAAAAAACCATAGGTTATAGACCATATATAGTTAGGAATTAGCATTTACAAAACCTTGAAAATTCACTAAAAAAACCATAGGTTATAGACCATATATAGTTAGGAATTCGCATTTACAAAACCTTATTTTACTCACACAAAACCATTGAAATTCCATATATAGTTAGTTGCACTAACTATATATCACGCACCCGCAATCCACTGCCGATGATGTCACATATTACATCATTCATGACATGGTCAGTGACATCACTGATGACATCACTGATGACATCTCAAATGACATCACTGTTGACATCTCAAATGACATCACTGATGACATCACTGATGACATCTCATTTGACATTACTGATCACATCACTGATGATATCATTCATGTGATAATACGATGAACCTCTTCAGACTCTAATATAACCTTAGATACAATCAGTGTAAACAGACACTCACAGACTGTCACTCATCCATGGAGTTACTCACACACCTAGTCAGTCATGCAAAGAATCAATCACACCTCCATTTCCTCAACTATACAGTTATACACACCTTACTTATTCAAATATATACTAACACATATTTATTCTCTTATACAATCCCTGATACAAGTTCACAATGATCCATACAGCCACTCACACATTCACTGGCTCTTATGCGCAGTTATTTATATATGTCCACTCTCACATGTACTGTGTTTTACATATGTACTTACTTTGACATGTAGCACTGAGATATCCATTCACTCACCAATACACTCATGCACACAGTCAACCGCCCATACAGCTGTTTCCACATGCACTTTTGAAACCATACATCTAGTGAATCAACTGCTCACACATCTATGCACAGAGTCATACACCTCCCAGCCACCCACACACACACTCAGTCTCCCATACAAATACTTGGGCAACCAATCAATAACCCATATAGTTACTCATATAGCTACTTATCAACACATGCAACAGTTTACAGAACAACAGACATAATGATGCACAAATAAAGACAGTTTAGTCACTAACCCATGCACTCAGTGAGACACATTTAATCACTCACTCATACAGTCAGTCATGCACCTACTAAATCCTTCATCCAGACACTTATACATCCACTCATTCTTCAATATGTAAGACATATTTTAACTTTACAGAAACATACAGTCACTGGATGTTGTCATCAGTGATGTCATCAGTGATGTCATTTGAGATGTCATCAGTGATGTCACTGACCATGTCATGAATGATGTAATATGTGACATCATCAGCAGTGGATTGCGGGTGCGCGATATATAGTTAGTGCAACTAACTATATATGGAATTTCAATGGTTTTGTGTGAGTAAAATAAGGTTTTGTAAATGCGAATTCCTAACTATATATGGTCTATAACCTATGGTTTTTTCAGTGAATTTTCAAGGTTTTGTAAATGCTAATTCCTAACTATATATGGTCTATAACCTATGGTTTTTTCAGTGAATATATATATATATATATATATAATTTTTGGTCAAATACGCGGAAATAGATCGTGAAGTATATGAACAGCAAATAATTGCATTGGAGTTGGAGCTGGGTAACTGTGAACAAAATGCCATAAATAAAAAAATAAGGGAGGATGTGCTGGCGCGAATATTAAAGGAGGAGGAGATGATTAGAAAAAGGAAAGCGTTTAAATTTCAGCGCGACAAACAAGACTACGAGAGGGGGCAAGTCTTTACATTCGCCAAGCGCTACGAGGCAGTCAAAAGAAACATCACAAAGCCTGCAGCAGTCCTCCCAGTAACCCACCACCAGGTAACCCACCCATAAGCGCGAGCTCAACTACCTCCATTTCTGACTACAGCTCTGTACCTGACAGCAGTTCTGACAATGAACAGGCAGGTTTCAGTGGAGACTTGGGGTTTCAACGGTACTCCCTGGCCCAGGAAATGGACTGTATGAGGCGGGATCGCTTGGACACGCTGAGGCCCAGGCTGACGAAACCAGGCGCGCCAAAAACCTCAAATGCCACCAGCGGAGGAAATGCAATAGGGCGAGGAAGGGCCAAAAGGAACAACAGAAATTACAATTGGAAACGCAAAGCGATGCCCCAACAGATGGTGCAACTAACAATAACTCGGTAATCAATTTGTCCACAATTGAACTAAACGTGGCGGAAACACAAATCTTGTCCTTAGGATTGTCTTTCAGTCCAGAAAGTAATTTCCGCTATGCTCAGACTAGAGTGGACATTTTTTAGTACATTCGTAAATTGAAATTGAAGACATTTTTCTCAGCCAAACAGAATAAAGACAATGTACTCAGAAGCAACACGAGCCAAGCTAATAGTAAGGATACATTGATGGCTGGTAATATGGCGTTACGAATGGATTTGGTGGAGCTACAGGGCGAAAGTAATCAAATGGTGCTGGATGACATCAATTTAGTGGGCTCTGGAACAGGAATTGCATTGACTGCATTCAGAGCAAAATCTACGTTTTGCCCGTTAATGATAAAAGACAATATTGATTACTATCATTAACTAGCCACTGCGGATATAAAAAAGCTGCATCACAAGGTGTCACGAAGCACGTCCAAATAGGACAGCATGTACCATGGCTTGGTTAAAAAATTGCACAATGAAAAATCTGTGATTATTCGGCAATCAGATAAAGGCGGATATATAGTTATTTGGCCTAGAGACATGTACCTAGAGGAAGCCTGGTGTCATTTAAGTGATAAAATGTGTTATAAGAGGATAGACTTATCCACTGTCAAGTTATCCTGGAACAACTTCTACTCTAAGTTGGTGGCGTGGAAGGGCTTAGGTCTGCTGAGTACAGATGAATTTAAGTTTCTAAAAATTGACAACCCGGTTATTCTGTGTATATACTTTATACCTAAGATACACAAGTCTTCTGTGCAGCCACCGGGCAGACCAATTATTTCAGCCTGTAATAGCCTCTTGGAGAACACATCAAAGTACATAGATTTTTTCTTGCAAGATCATGTAAATAAATTGCCATCCTATGTACAGGACACGGGTGACTTTTTACGAAAATTACAGGGTACAATATGGCAGGATGATTTTATATTGATCACACTTGATGTGACTTCGCTCTATACGAGCATTAATCATCTTGACGGTCTCAAAGCCAAACAGCACTTTCCAGACAAGAGACCACTACATTGTCACACATGCAATAAGATGCTGCTGAGCATGATTGAAATATGTTTACAGAACAACTTTTTTATGTTTCAGCAGATGTGTTTCCAGCAAACTAGAGGGGTGGCGATGGGATCCTGCTTCTCCCCTAGTTATGCTTGTTTGCATATGGGACTATGGGAGAGGCAGGTTCTTGGGGTCCTACATGCCGAAACACTCCGTGACCACTTAGTGTGCCTGTACAGATATATAGACGATTTGTTTATTATCTGGAAAGGGGAGGAAAGTTTGGTTGTTTCTTTCATAGAGGAACTTAACAATAAATCCCTGAATCTTCAGTTCAGCTCTCAGTTGAGTACCACCTCAGTGAATTTACTAGATGTGGAGGTTTATATTGATAAGAACATCATTCAAACCGAGTTACATCGCAAGGCCACTGCAGGTAACACCTTGCTGCACACCTCTAGCCATCACCCCAAACACCTGATCCACAGCATCCCCTATGGGGAAGTGCTATGGATCAAGCGTATTTGTAGCAGACAGGAGGATGTGAGGGAGGCTCAGGAAGCATGACGGCTACGCTTCCTGGCCAGAGGTTACTCTGACAGAGTTATTAAAGCAGCAATGTTTAGAACAGAAACTTTGACAAGAGACGAGGCACTCACCACGAAAGGCATGAAGAAATTAACCAGTCCAATGCCTGAAGTTGAACCAATTAGACTGATTACGATGTTCAGCAGGCAACACCATGCAATCCGTAATATCATGGGTAAACATTGGGCATTAATCAAAAATTATTCTAGTCTCAAAATGGGATCTAATCATTCTCCCACCATTACTTACAGAAAGGCAGCCTCGATGGAGAACAGCTTGGTGAGCAGTAGTCCAGAAGTCTTGGCTAAGACTAACTGGCTAAGCTCACACACAGGATTTTTTAAGTACACTTCCTGTAAGGCTTGTAAACATGGAGTTAATATGACAGCTTACTTCACACCCTTTTCGGATCGAAGTACTCCCATCTCTAAGTACCTTACTTGTAAAACGGAATATGCCGTATATGTTTTGGAGTGCCCTTGTCCTTTAAGATATGTAGGGAGCACAAAGCTTCCGGTACACAAAAGGGTGCTACAACATATGAGGGCAATCACCAACTTTCACGAATCCTACCCAGTCGCCAGACATTTTAATGACTGCCACAAGAGAGATTTGAAGCTCTTGAAGTTTTACGCAATTGATGCGGTCATGCCTCTCAGGAGAGGGGGCAATAGAGAGGGAATCCTACGCAGATTAGAAACACATTACATTTTGAACCTTGACAGTAAACAACCTGCAGGTCTTAATGCCAGCGAGGATTTCTACACATGTCTGTAGTTTGGTGCAATTTTTACATACAAGGTTTGCCCTGTTATATGCATATTCTGTTTAGTTTAATTTTGTAGGTCTGACGTAAGAATTGGTTCATTATTTATAAGTAGGAACTACTGAAAAAAGATGTTTTTAAATGTATGTCGTTTCCACCTATGTAAATATGAGTTAATTATTAACTTCAAGTCAAGTCAATAGCACTTTATTTCGATTAATAAAAATCATAAAAGCAGTCACAAAAGTACATTATACAAAAAATATTAAAAACATTAAAATATTATCATGATTAATACACAGTATTATACATATAACGTATATAAAATACACAAAAGCAAATGTTGTTAATGGGCATATCTAAAAGTTAAAAATGTCAAAATTCATTGGCTGAGGGATATAATCACTTCTACAAGGCTCTAAGTGCCACTCTCTTATTCTTATTGCGTACAGCAGCCACCAGGAAGCTAGCAAACCCAAACATCACTTTCGGAGTGCTTAACAGTTGTAAAAACATCAGTGCTGGTTTAACTTGAGTAAATCCTGCTTCACTTAATAGTGGCATTAGATGTTGCTTCCTGATATCAGAAAAGTGCTGACAAAACATAATAACATGCAAAAGGGTTTGGGGAGAGACATTATCACAACTACAGGGAGGTGTAAGGTCTGGTTTCCCCCACACACATGAAATGCCCAAAGTACACTGAACAATATTTAATCTAAATCTAATTAAGAGATGTCGGTGATGTGGTATTGATACAATTCTGAGGTATGGTTCTAGATGTGGAGTAGTCTTTAAAACATAATTGGATCTAACAAGAGGTTTATTCATTTCCACATATTCCCGCTCTTGCTCAACCATCCTCATAAAATTCATCTTTATCCACTTCAGATCACTTTTTTGCAACAGATACAGGGAATGATAAAGCTCTGGACGCCCCAGTTTAGCATAGACATCTCTAATATAGGATAGCCAGGGTATTTTATGTGCTTTTTCAAGTGCCATTACATCTTTTAAAATAGCATGATTCAATGAAATCTCCTTGTTAATCCAAGTTTTAGCCCAACACATTATTGGGGCTAAGCGTATAAGATCGGAGATATAGCTCAGTCCCAACTCAGTATGTATTGTAAACTCAGGCGTGGATTGAGGGACAGCTAACAGGATCCTTAAAAAATTGTTCTCAATTTTTTGTCATTTATCCTGTTGCAAATAGCCCCATAGTGAGGCCCCATACAGCACTACAGATAGGCATTTGGATTTATAAATAAATTAAAGTGCCTCCATAGGCCTGGATCCCAACCGCCTTGCAAAGTCCATTAGGGCAGAGGATGATCTAGCGACGGCTGAGCATTTCGCATTAATTTGAGGGGCCCAGCTTCCCTTTAGATCAAAAATGACACCAAGATACGTAAATACTGGGACAATGGATAGAACAACACCATTGCAAGAAAAGGGAAGTGTTTTATATGTTTTTGGGAGTTTTCCAACTACCATGACATGGGATTTCTTACTATTCACCCTCAGATCTAATGATTCCTTAAAGCCACCAAAGGAGTCTAAAAGTCTCTGCAGCCCAAGTCCTGTGCGGGCCAACAGTACCGCATCGTCAGCATAGAGGAGGACCGGAACTGCAGAGTTACCCACATGGGGGGGTATCCTGGGTGGCCATTTCCAGATATTTATCTAGGGAATTTATGTAGAGGGTAAAAAGCAGAGGGGCCAGGATACACCCCTGCCTTACCCCCGCTTAGAGTCAAAGTAGCTAGTACACCCCCCTTCCCTATTAACACGGATGTTCGCCTTCAGTCCTCGGTGAAGCGTGTCTAAAAAATTCACCAAGAATGTATCAATTCCCAGATTCTTCAGAATTTCCCACAGTTTTCCCCTATTTACCAGGTTGAAGGCCGATGACAGGTCCATGAACCCCATATAGAGCATGCCATCCTTCGCCTGAGTGTACTTACTGATGAGCATCTGCAAATTGAGGCATTGGTCTAATGTGCCTCTTTTTGCTCGAAACCCATACTGAAGGTTAGAGAGGACCCCTCCATCTTTCAGACAATCCTCCAGCATTGAGAGAATCACTCTGCCCAGGATCTTAACGGCAGAGTCGATTAAGGAAATTGGTCTGTAACAGGAGGGGTCACATCTCAGGCCTTTTTTGAACACCGGTATTATAGTTGATATTGACCAGGATGGGGGAAAACCGTTAGTGCTAACTGAATTGAAGACATTAGTAAGGACCCTAGCCCATAAAGTGGGTTGAGTCCTGTATAAGTCTGCTGGGACCCCATCAGGGCCCGGGGCTTTATTTTTGGATGTATCCACAATTGCTGTTTCAACATAAGGCAATTCAAATTGTAACGGTCGGGAACTATGTGTGGGTATGGGATCGGATGGTATAATTGTAGTAACATCCTCGTTGTCATAAATCTTACTAAAGTGAGCTACCCATAGATCATCTGCAATCACACAGTCCAGGGCAGCATTCTCTGTACTGGAGAAGTACGAATGATTAATTATACCCCAGAATTTACCGCTGTCCTTCTGGGTACCTATTGAACTAAGATCATTCCATGCTTCAATTTTAATGGCCTTCTTCCTCGCTGCTACAGCTTGCTTATAGGTGCTCCTCAGGCTAATTACAACCTCCCTGTTCCTTGGTTTCTGTTTCAGGGCATATAGTAGTGCTTTATGTGCTTTGGAGCAATTACCATCAAACCAACGTGGGTGGTTGGAAGCTGGAACTTTGGATTTGGTTTTTAAATCCTGATTGACCTTATTACAGATGGAGATAAAGGCTTCAATGATGTTGGTTCCACAAGCCGTAGTATCAAGACAGACCGCAAAATCTGCATCTGCCTCAGTAAGTAAATCTGACATAAATAAGTCAGGGACTATCTTTGCCCAGTTAAGCCTCCTGAACTGATCTTTCAATTTCAGGGAGTTTTTAGTCATACCAGTGATATCTCGTCTGATTATTACATCCCCTAAATCTAACTCCAGGATAAGGGGGTTATGATCACTATATACCGAGTCCTCAACTTTATATGAGGTAACTACAGGGATCAGGCCTACTGAAACATATATATAGTCGATGATGGTACCAGACTCTCTCCCTTTAAATGTTGCTATCCTCTCTTCACCCCTAAACCCATCTACCTCAAAGAGGTTAAAACTGGCTAGCAGAACCTCCAGGGCTTCCCCCTGTTGAGTGTGTTCAAAATGTACGGCGGAGGACCCAACAGGGCCCATCTGCTGTTCCGCCAGACAATCCCATCTGCAAGGGTGAATATTAAAATCTCCCATTAACAGAATTTCGAATGAAGTGCTATGCAGACTTTTATATTCGTCTAAAAAACGCTCTACAGCGCTGAGAGGAAAGTTACGTATTTCTCTCTCTATGACATTGTAAAAATTGATTAACAAAATGGTGGCATGGTTTGGGCCACCCCATTCCACAATCAATAGGTTGTCAGAGGCAAAGTCAAGCTTTTTAAATGATCCTACCAGGTCCAATGAGGTCAGTAAAAGCAATCCCCCCTTGGGTCGGCCTCCCAAGCCTGGGACAGCCTTCACAAAAAAGGAGGAGAAGCCATCTAAGCAGAAGCTATTATCTAAGTCCCAGGTTTCTTGAAAGGCTATTATATCATGGCCTTGAATGAAATTAATCCATGATGCATCATTACATTTATTTTTTAGACCTGCAATGTTCCAACTTAAAATCTTTCGTGAGCATCTGCTACCTGACCTCGATCTACTATCCTCATTAGTTAAATCATAATTACTTAGTCAATCATTTGTTTCCATATATTTGTCAATTGAGTAAATCTGTTTTCTAGGGGTATGAGTGTACTGTTATCATTGACAGGGGATGATTTTTTTACTGTGAGGAACTGTATTCCAACCCCCCTTTCTTAGATCAGTCTGTCTAGCCTGGTAGGAATAGTTGTTTATGTGAGATTTCCCTATAGTACAACCACTAGTGGGACGGAGGGCCGGCCCATTGTGCTGAATTTCGGTTTGGGGTGGATAGAAATAACCCAGTGGTAAAGGTCTAATGCAAGTACCCGTGAGTTCAGACCCATCCCAAAACAATCTGTTCGCAACATTGGGGTAATTAAAGTTAATAACCACACAGTCCCCTGGTAAGCATTTTCGCCGCCTGCCTACCCACTCTGCCCGCCTTGCTGAGATGATATTCTTAGAAATATAATCTCCACCACTACAGAATTGAGAACACCATGTTTGTGCCCTAGTCAACAGATCATAATCAGTTTCTTTCGTACCAGGTTTCAGGGGAGGAATTCCAGTTAGGACAGCTACTAAGGGTGCCGCATCTGGTGGGAGATGCAGAAAACGGCTCCTATTCTGGGTAGTTTGTTGAAAGTAGTCGGTGGGAAACTGGTCTTCTGGTCCCCTATGTGAGCTTGTACATTTACAGGAGGACCAGACTGCCCACCTATGATTACCTGTGGCTCTCTGGGCCCAATGTTATCATCACAAATTTGCCCCCCAGGTATTTCATTTGCTACACATGGCCTAGAAAATGTTTTAGGTTTTGCCCCCCCCCGTCCTTCAAGATCGTTGTCCTACAGGGATCTGCTTTATACTCCTTTATAAAATTATCAATGTGTTTACATTTGTCCAATAGTTTATGTACACAGGAGTTAAGAGTATCCACAATATCCTTGGCAATAGCTACGAGAGCTGGCTCCAAACGAGACTCAAACATCCCCTCCACTATATCAGCCAGGTAGTTCATGGACTTTGTGTCATTAGTATTCAGTTCAGCTCTGTCAGGCAAATCCGGATCCAAGGTAGATTTATTGTTCCTACTGCCCTTTTTTATGTGCCTGCGTTTTCCCTTCACCCCCTTGCGATCTTTATGCTCTTGAGCTAATGCTTGTCCAGGGTTATCTTGATCCGTAGACAGTGTTTCTTGAGAGAGTATTGGAGCCTGAGGTGGATGTATGATGGCAACAACAGGCTCAAGGGGAATAGGGAGGGCACAAGCTGTTGGTAGGGCATGGTCTAGCACGGTGGGAGATGTATCTGTAGCACCCAGGCCTAAATCCTTTTCAGCAATAGCAATTTCCTCATTTAAGGCCCCCACGGCAGAGGTTAGGTAAGAGATTATCGTGTCCTGTTTTTTAGCCACCTTTGCTTTCTTATCTTCACAGTCATTCTCCTGTCTGAGTAGCTTGCGTTTCCCCATAGTAACGGCCAAAGGGTATGGCCTGTCCTGTCCACTGTCGTCCCCTGACGGCCACAAACGGCCCGCCCTCTGCCCGGGCTCCGCCAGGCGTCGCCCGCGCACGTCCCGCGACGCGGAGGGAGCGTCCTGATTTTGTAGCGCCTCCGGGCGCGCTGCGGCAGGAAGTAGTCGCTAGGCTCCCTGGGAGCTGTAGTCTCCAGCCGCCAGCCACGAGGTGGAGTGAAGCGGCCGCGGCGAGACCACAGCGTTTGGGCCCCAGGAGCAGTCGAGCATCCAGCAGGTAGGTTTCCCGGTCTGGTGTGGCTTGAATTTTTAACTTAATATTGCATAATTTGCACATTATTCACCAGTATTTGCACAAGCGTATGGTTGCACTATAAACAATATATGCACAGGTTAGCACTTTAATGATAGCGTTCTCAAAAGACTATCCAGTATGGATTGATATGATCATGGTATTCGTTGTTCAAATTTTGAAAATTAAATGGATGGTGCAAATGATTCGGTACTGTAAATGTGACCCAATCGAATTGTATTTTACATTTATGCACAAGTATAGCCTAGCAGAGTGGATATTAAGTGCTTGGGATGGTCTTTGTTTTTTTTTTTTTGTTTTTTTTTTTTTGGTGTAAAACTTTTATTGATATTCATCATCCAAGTTACAACAGTACAATTACACAGTAATCATGACAGTAGATAAAAGCAGAATATCACGTACTTCTACACAGCTATTCAGCCGACAACCCTCCGGTCCGGCAGCACAGGATGAGGATGATATGGCAGACCAACAGGATGTAAATACCGGAGTCATGAAGTTTTACTTTTAAGGTTCATTTTGTCTTGTTCCATTTATGAAAAATCAAAACCAAACCAAACATAGTGGCTCAATAGTAGTGTATAGACATGAAGCAATATAGAACAGAAGATGCTAGTAGAACACGCCGACCCCCAACCCCAGGCCTACCCCCATCATCCCCCCGCATAGCGTGAGCTGAGTTTCCAACTACAGGAGTACATTTCTAGTCCCACCCCTCAGAGATCCACAGGTTAAGCAGTCATTCCCTCCTCATCTTCTGAATCCTCGTCTTCGTCCTCCTGCAGCGGGTCACACAGATCCCCTCTGTACCTATTCCAAGCCTCCCACACCTTGTTCCACTTCTTTGGGTTCGCTCTGAGTTTGTAGACAGTTCTTTCAGTTATCATCAATTTGTCCATGTTTTTACACCATAGCGCCAAAGTAGGTAGCTCCGCCACCCCCCATCTCTGCGCCATATCACGCTTCGCCACCATTGTTCCAATTGTAACCCATTGCTGTTGTCTGAGGTTAAGATCAGTGCCCTCCCATATATTCAGGAGACAAAGGCGCGGCTCGGGTGTAAGGGAGGTATCAAGGGCCTGTGAGATCGTGCGCATGACCTGCTGCCAGTATCTGGCAATGAGAGGGCAACCCCATAGTGTGTGCAACAATGTGCCCTCCTCCCCACATTCCCTAAGACAATGAGGGGAGTCAGCCCTGTGCATTTTGTGTAGGGTGGTCCTCGTGTAATACGTTCTGTGTAGTATTTTTAACTGTATGAGTCTGAATCTGGCCGAAACCCCAGCCTCTCTCGGGGACGCCATCGCAGCATTCCAATCCGTCTCATCCATAGCACCCAATTCATCCTCCCATTTTTCTCGCAATTTCTGTAGGGGGTCTGGGAGATTATTTAGCAATTTACGGTATGTGAGTGAGGTGGCCCTTGTTTGCATGTAGTCCGTGAGGAGCCGGTCTTCTAGGGGGGAGGATTCCGGGACTGTAGTTCCCGGTTCCAACACCGCCAGGAGAGCGTGTCTGATTTGGATATATCTGTATGTTTCTGTGGGGCCCAGGGCATATTGCTGTTGAAGTTGCTCGAATGAAACCACCCCTGTGGACGTCCAGAGATCTCCCACCGTAGAGATGCCTATATTGTCCCACTGGGTGAACCCTTTACTGGTCCGTAGGCAGCCCAGTTTTTTGGTATCCCAAAGCGGGGTAAGCTTTGTGACGATTCCTTTCCACTGTAGCTTGGTGAGGGCTCTGTACCATAAGGTAATTGTGTGTCTAGTGGGGCCAATCAGGTCCTTAAGGAGACTTGGGTTATAGAGGGGGGCCAGGAGAGTTTGTGTTCCCAGTTGGGCCCTGTCCGCCATGTAAGCCGGGTCAGTGTGTGATGCATGGATCCACTGGTTGAGTACCTTGAGTTGGGATGCCCAGTAATAAAGCTGCACATTCGGTAGCGCAATTCCACCATCGTACCAGCCGCGATTAAGTTTGAGGTGAGCTATTCTCGGGGGACGCTCACCCCAAAGCAGAGTGGTGACAATTGCGGTGATTTTCTGCAAGTAGGAGGGCGGGATCATAGCTGGCGTATTTTCAAAGACGTATAGGAAGCGCGGGAGCGCCATCATTTTAAACAGAGCAGCGCGGCCTAAGAGTGTGAGTGGTAGGGACGACCAGTGTCTCACGTCTGCCTTCAGACGGAGGAGGGGGGGTGTCAGGTTCCGGTCGGTAAAGACGGCCGTATCGCTAGTGACATGGATGCCCAAATATTTGAAGGAGACATCGGTCACCACCAGCGGACAGTGCTCAGGGAGGACTGGCCGCGGGCCCATCAAAACATAAAGGACCGATTTCGTCCAGTTGATTGTGTAGCCAGAGGCCGCACCGTGTTTGTCGCAGAGTGCCAATAAAATCGGAACACTCAGTTCGGGGGATGACACGTACACCAACATATCATCCGCATACAACGATATTCTATCCTCCCAGGTCTCCGTCCATCTGATGCCCTTCAACAGTGGTGTTGTTCTGAGAACGATCGCAAGGGGTTCAAGGACCAATGCGAACAGCAACGGGGATAAGGGGCAGCCCTGGTGAGTCCCACGCGCTAAAGAGATCACTCGGGAGATATGGCCATTGGCCGCCACGTGGGCCATTGGGCCTGTGTAGAGTAGTCGAACCCACGACAGAAACTTCGGTCCGAAGCCCATCCGATGTAGAACTGCGAACAGGTACTGCCACTCTACCATATCGAAGGCCATCCTGGCGTCTAGTGACAAGATGGCCGCCGGTTCTGTCAGGGAGTGTGCCCGTGCCAACGCGCCGTGCACTCTACGGAGATTCAGTGCCGTACTCCTGTGCGGCATAAAGCCGGACTGGTCGGGGTGGATCAGCTGAGAGAGGTGTGGGGTCAATCTATTAGCAATCACCTTCGCCAGGATCTTCGCCTCTGCATTGATGAGCGAGATCGGGCGATAGGATGTACAGCATTCTGGAGGTTTATCAGGTTTTGGGATAGCCACTATTGTTGCCAAGCGCTGGTCTAAGGGTAGCGTTCCGGTTTCATGGCAGTTCTCGAACATGGCCAACAATGGCGGGCCTAGTGTGTCTGACATCGTTTGGAACCATTCGATTGGTATCCCATTGGGGCCCAGCGCTCTGCCCGTGTGCAGCGCGCCTATCGCCGTATGGAGTTCCTCTACCGTGAGATCCGCTTCCAGTTCAGTTTGCGCCTCCGGCGTTAACACCTCCACTTCTACTTCTTGAAGTGCCAGTTCCGCCCTTTCTGCCGTGACCACCACCTCTGGGGTGTACACCCCTTGGAAGTGGTCTGCCAGGAGGTCAACAATCTTAGGAGGGTGTGTGTGATAAATCCCCATGTTGTCCCGTAACTGCAGAATGTGCCTGCCTCCGTCCCGCTTTTTGTCCAGCCAAGCCAGCAATTTGTTAGCTTTGTCGCCCACATCATATACTCTACATGCTGTCGATTCCATACGCTCTAACACCCTTCGGCGGAGAAGATCGTCGTGCTTTTGCTGGCAGAGAGTCAGCGCGTGTCGGGTGGTCTCTGACGGCGTGGTCATATGAGTCACATTAGCCTGTTCCAGCTGTAGTTCCAGTTCTACCAGTTCTATTTTTTGTTTGCGTTTGTGATCGGTTATGGTCGCAATGGCCTGGCCCCTTAGTACCGTCTTGTATGCTTCCCAGAGAATCGTCGGTGAGGACACCGACCCGGAGTTCTCCTGGAAATAGTGTTTAGTGGCAGTTTTGAGAGATTTTCGGATCGGGGGAATTTTAAGATAACCAGGGTAAATGGGATAAAGACGTGTGCGAGCCGTGGCCGAACAGGACAGTGCAGCGATCAAGGGAGAATGGTCTGAAATGCCCCGTGGTGCAATCTGTACTTTGTCAAAAGTGAGTTTGCCGCCCCCCAGTGTGAGAAAATAGTCTATGCGTGACAGGCAAGCATGGGTGGAGGAATAGTATGAATAATGGCGATCAGTAGGGTGAAGTTGTCTCCAAATGTCCACCAGACCCTGTGCATCCAAGAAGTCCCTAAATTTCGTCGGGCCAGTAGGGAGGGAGCGAGCCGGGAACCTGTCCATATCAGTATCAGCCAATGCATTAAAGTCTCCGCCCACTAACAGATCCCCTTCCGGGAGTTCCAGAAGAAATTTGCCTAGGTCCGGAAGTGCCGATGAATGTAGCGCTGGTGGGATGTACGCAGACACCACGTTAATGGGCACGCCCTCCCACTGCCCACACACCGCCGCAAAGCGGCCATGTTTGTCCGCTTTCGTGGAGTGATGTATGAATCGTGACGCCCTCTTCACCCAGACACCCGTCCCCCGGGACCCCGAAGTAAAGTCCGAGTGTATTAACATGCGGTATCCTCTTCTATCCAGAGCTTTGGTGGCCACCCCCACTAAGTGTGTCTCCTGGAGGAGGGCGATATCACAGCTCAGTCTTTTAATACATTGCAAGACCAGCCCTCTCTTCACTTTATCTCCTAATCCCCGAACATTCCAGGACACTACCCGCAGCGGCGGTACCGCCCCCACCCCAGTGTCATGTGTTACTACAGCAGGTCGTGGGGAATACGCCATATTGTGATCAAGCGTGCAATTGGGTGTCCTAGAGGGCGGGACGGAGCCATATCAAGTAGGGGGTCCCCCAACCCCGCGCATCGAGGCGTGTGTTTGCGCCGATACAATGTTCGAGGATCAGAGGCAGTATACCCGGTGTCAGGAATACGGTCATATGTGACCACCAGCATTTTCAAAATGAGAAGTAGAGCCAAACATTTCAAACCAATCAACCAACATAACCCCATACCCAACGTCCCCACCCTCCCTGCTTCCCTGCTACACGGACTCCAAACTGCCCGCCACCCCAATTTAGCAGAGTGCTTAAACCCACCCCAAAGAAAACACACAGTTACTTGCTCGTTGGGGGTGAGGAGTACTCCGGAATTAGCGACCCCTCATACCCTCCACGGAGGCCCTCGGCCCAGTGTCCTTGGCGGTTCCAGCCGCAGGCCCAAACTTCAATAGCACGTACATGTGTTCAAGGGTCCACCTCCAGACTCAGAGTAGCCTCATCTCGTACCGGAGAGCTTCTGCCACTGTTCGTACCCTCGGCTCCTGCAGCGTTGCGATCCGAGTGTGGCGAGCCGTTCTTAGTCCGACCAGGACGGCGAGAGTGAGAAGCAGGACGCCAGCCGTCCAGCCAGTCTCGCGCAGTGCTTGGGTCGTCAAAAAACCATGTCCTATTCTCCGCCACCACCCGAAGCCTGGCTGGGAAGATCATAGAATAAGGGAGTTCACGTTTCCTAAGTTCCTTTTTGACATCCAAGAATGTTTTTCGCCGCCTGGCCACCTCCGCCGTGTAGTCCGGGAAAAATGCCACTGTTGAGTTGAGGATTTTTACCGGTGGCGAGACACGTGCCGCCTGTAGGATGGTGTCCCGGTCGCGGTAGTTAAACAGTCTCGCTAGGATTGGCCGCGGCGCGGCCCCTGGTTTTGGTTGACCTCCCGGGACCCTGTGGGCTCGCTCCACAGAAAAGAAGGTCGATAGGCCTTTGGGTTGAAGATGAGTCTTGATGAGTTCCTCCACGTATAGATCCGTAGCCCTCACACCTTCAGACTCCGGAACGCCAAGAATGCGCACATTGTTCCGCCTGGAGCGGCCCTCCTGGTCGTCGAGCTTGTCCTTAAGGAGCTTGTTTTCCGCCATGACCGCCTCCATGGCCGTCTGCAGTTCCGAAACATCCTCCACCAGCGATTTTGTGACAAGCTCTAAAGAGCCTACCTTTTCGGCCATCTTGTGAAAATCAGCGCGGATAAGGGTGATCTCGGTCGAGATAGAGCCCACCGTTGTTTGGACCTGTGAGAGAGCCTTCATGACATCGTCCAGCGTCGCCTTCTTCGGTCCCCCAGACTCGCCCGGTTTTACGGGGGGAGTTCTTCCCTCCGCCGGAGGGGAAGCAGTCCTATCGTTTGTGAAGCGGTCGATACGAGTCTGGGTTGTGCCGCCTTTCACACCTCTCCCGGCCATCGTTCGTTCGCGGAGGGAATACAGTTCGTCGGTCCGGTGGGGTATCAAGTGAATACGCAGTCACTACGCTGATCTCGGTTCAAGATGGAGGGGGCTTCCGTCCCCAAAAGCGGGACGCCTTGATGGTCCCCGCAGGGCAGGCTGTCGGGCAAAGTGCGGTTGAAAGTCTTGAGAAAGTACGGCCACCCTTCCAATGAGTCTTCGCTAGATATAGCGAGCCGAGTGACGCGGAGCAGGACCGCCACTGGGTGTGGGCCTCTTGCGCCGACCACTTCCTGTCTTTAGCAACCGAGCAGGCTGCACTTCCGGTCGGTCTCAGTGATCACTTGAGGGCCCGGAGGTGGGCCTGTGCTCCGGTTGATTCAACATTCGACGATAACTCCGTCATCCAATGTGCGATTTTCGTCCGGGAGCCTGCCGCCAGTCCCGCCCGGTCCCGGGCATTCGGTGCTACCGTTGGAGGTAACAAATAATCACGGATTATCGTGCGGATAGATGGAGAGGTCGCTTCCTCGCCGGAGCTAGTCCTCTATGCTGCCGCCATGCTCGGCCGCCAGCCACGCCCCCGATGGTCTTTGTTTTTAATTCTATTTTAGAATTAATTTGTTAGTCAGCTTTTTTCCTTAAGAACATGTTTACAATTGTAAAAATTGTTTTGCTGCAGTATAGGCTTTTTTCGATTTTAGAACACTAATGGTTTTAAAATTGATACGAATTCCGAGAAGTATTACACTTTTTTTATGTCTATGATGACGCTTGATACATCATTTTTGCACTGTCACTTTAAATAGGCCGAAAACCCTCCAAAGCGTATCATGTGATCAAGGACCGTTGGGCTCGAAACGTGTCATGGCGGAGGTGCGGGGAGTAGCACAATAAAACTATAGCACCTTTGAAACCTCTGGGTCCGCTGTCGTCTTTTTGAATGATCATTTGATGACTGGTTGCTTTGTATATATATATATATTCACTGAAAAAAACATAGGTTATAGACCATATATAGTTAGGGATTCGCATTTACAAAACCTTAATTTACTCGCACAAAACCATAGAAATTCGCATATATAGTTAGTTGCAATAACTATATATCGCGCACCCGCAATCCACTGCTGATGATGTCACATATTACATCATTCATGACATGGTCAGTGACATCACTGATGACATCACTGATGGCATCTCAAATGACATCACTGATGACATCTCAAATGACATCACTGATGACATCTCAAATGACATCACTGATGACATCACTGATGACATCTCATTTGACATTACTGATCACATCACTGATAATATCATTCATGTGATAATACGATGAACCTCTTCAGACTCTAATATAACCTTAGATACAATCAGTGTAAACAGACACTCACAGATTGTCACTCATCCATGGAGTTACTCATACATCTAGTCAGTCATGAAAAGAATCAATCACTCCTCCATTTCCTCAACTATACAGTTATACACACCTTATTTATTCAAACATATACTAACACATATTTACTCTCTTATACAATCCCTGATACAAGTTCACAATGATCCATACAGCCACTCACACATTCACTGGCTCTTATGCACAGTTATTTATATATGTCAACTCTCACATGTACTGTGTTTTACATATGTACTTACTTTGACATGTAGCACTGAGAAATCCATTCAATCACCAATACACTCATGCAGACAGTCAACCGCCCATACAGCTGTTTCCACATGCACTTTTGAACCCATACATATAGTGAATCAACTACTCACACATCTATGCACAGAGTCACACACCTCCCAGCCACCCACACACACACTCAGTCTCCCATACAAATACTTGGGCAACCAATCAATAACCCATATAGTTACTCATATAGCTACTGATCAACACATGCAGCATCTTACACAACAACAGACATACTGATGCACACATTCAGACAGTTTAGTCACTAACCCATGCACTCAGTGAGACACATTTAATCATTTACTCATACAGTCAGTCATGCACCTACTAAATCCTTCATCCAGACACTTATACATCCACTCATTCTTCAATATGTAAGACATATTTTAACTTTACAGAAACTTACAGTCACTGGATGATGTCATCAGTGATGTCATCAGTGATGTCACTGACCATGTCATGAATGATGTAATATGTGACATCATCAGCAGTGGATTGCGGGTGCGCGATATATAGTTATTGCAACTAACTATATATGCGAATTTCTATGGTTTTGTGCGAGTAAATTAAGGTTTTGTAAATGCGAATCCCTAACTATATATGGTCTATAACCTATGGTTTTTTCAGTGAATTTCAATGGTTTTTTAATAGCAAATATCAAAAGCTGTAAAATGTCAAGTACGTGGTAGGTAAAAACATTTTCGTATTTATGCACGCTGATGTGCTTTGAACGCTGCCCCCCCCTCCTCTTTTCTTTTAGGAGTATTCTCTCTTTGCAGATAGTGAAGGGTAGGTAACGTAAGCCTTTGCCCCCGTTGTGACCCGTCGTGCCTGATTCCCTCTACATTTGATTGATTGTTATCCAAGCATTTACTGTTTTAGAATTGGGTGCTCTCATGCTGATGCCAGCTTCAATCTGAAACATCCAGAAACACTGTAGACTACCAATTCGATCAGTTCCGGTGGAGCCCCAACGTGACCCGGTAGAGAAGAACTTGCCCTCCCCTCTTTGACTGATTGTTCTTGTTGCCTGTCCCTTCTCTTGTCATTTAACAGAACTGTTTGGACTACTGAAAGGAGTTGTATTCCGACCGCTGGTTGGTGGAGACATTTTGACTATATTCTGGACCTGCGTTGTCGCGTAATGCGTCATATGACGCGCCGCGTTAGCGCACCCGGAAGTGCTCCGATGCGCAAGGCGCAGCTTCCCGGAAACGATCCAGAGCGCGGCGCGCAGCGTGTAACGTAAGCATAACAGGTCATGTGACTTGTTAATAAAACTTTTCATTGGTTCATTTTACTTTTGTTATTCTAATGATGAAAGGCTTGGTCATATGACCTAAAAATAACGCTTTTCATTGCTTTCGAACATTTTTTTTTTCCCAAATGATGAAAGCCCCACCTTTTTTTTTTCTCACTCTGACTTGTAAAGCAAAGGACCCAGATGCATTTACAGTTTATCACTAACAATGTTCCAGGCTAATGTATTTTCCCGGGAAATTTACAACTGCCCTGCAAGTAAAATATTCCTTTTTCGAGAAAAAGGGCGTTTCTTCGTCCCATGAGGGAGCCGTTGAGCAAAAGAGGCTCGGCCTGCTGTCTTAATCGCTGATAGGCATGAATATCAGATTCTTATCGATCACTTTATGTTGCAGGAGTAGAAAACACAACAGCCCTTGACCATTTTTCTTTACTGCGTTCCTGCGTATTATACCTTTTAACAGTCATGTAATTGGACTGCTTTATTTCACTTGCCTTTTACTGATTCGAAAACAGTGGCTATTATTCAAAACTTTACCAATGTAGGTACTACTACCATGTTTTTTTTTAAAAACCTTTATTGTGAAAATGTCAGTATACAAATACGGGCCTATAACCACGTGGGCCGGCCACGGAGCAAACTGGAATCGTATATGATGAGGGCACATTTACACTGTAGAAGAACGTAACGGGCAACCCATTAGATTGCAAGAACTAAGGTGTCTAACATTTGCGGAATCGGTGGACGTACATTTTATAATTAAAGTACGACAGGGCCAATTACAATAAAATTATCTAGATATACATTTGCGGGCAAGTACCATGGGTGACGTTAATTCGAACTTTCAATAGTACAGTAATCAATAACACATCAGAACTTAATATCAATAGGGATGTCAAAATGTTCAATCAATTCTCGTTCCCGCCCGCCATGTGCTTCAAAACTGCATACGTATCTCGTGATATCAAGGTTGGGCAACCAGTACACAACAAGGAGTTACGAGTCCCATTTATACCGGCGCCATTTTGAGCGAGGCCGGGCAGGTCCAGGATATAGTCAAAATGTCTCCACCAACCAGCGGTCGGACCAGAACCATTTTCGGCAGTCCAAAAATGTTCCGTTAAATGACAACAGAAGAAATAGGCAACAAGAACAATCAGTCAAAAGAGGGGACGCTTTCGTGAATGGGGCCCATGCCCTAGCAGGCAAGCGTCTGAGTTCCAAGGTGTCCCAGAGCCATTTTAGTGGACCAGGCCCAAATCCAAAGAGCTGGCCGCCATTTTGAGAGTCTTGTTGCAGCCGGCTATCGCTGCACCACAAGAATAGCCGCAATTCAGCTGGATGGCGGGTGAGTCACTGTACCGCAAGAGCGGGCGGAACTCAGCTGGATGGGGGGTGAGGCACTGTGCCGCAAGAGCAGGCGGAACTCAGCTGGATGGCGGGTGAAACGCTAAGAGGCGCCCCACTGCAGATGAGGTGCCTCCACCTGGGGAGGAGGGAGAGGCCCGTTTGCGCTGCCTCCCCCCACCCCGGGCACCCCACGCCGTCTTTCGGCGCAGCATTGTAGGATGGCCACACCAGTGAAACTTGCTGGACACCACCTCGGTGCCATCCGGATCTCGGCGCGTTCGAGTCACTGTACCGCAAGAGCGGGAGAAACTCAGCTGGACACGTCGTCTTTCGACGCAGCATTGTAGGATGGCCACACCAGTGCGGCAACTTGCTGGACACCACCTCGGTGCCATCCGGATCTCGGCGCGTTGTGCTGCCTTCGGCGTACTGTAGCAGCAAGAGTGACCGCAACTCAGCTGGACACGCCGTCTTTCGGCGCAGCATTGTCGGATGGCCATACCAGTGCGGCAACTTGCTGGACACCACCTCGGTGCCATCCGGATCTCGGCGCGTTCGAGTCACTGTACCGCAAGAGCGGGAGAAACTCAGCTGGACACGCCGTCTTTCGGCGCAGCATTGTAGGATGGCCACACCAGTGCGGCAACTTGCTGGTCACCACCTCGGTGCCATCCGGATCTCGGCGCGTTGTGCTGCCTTCGGCCTACTGTAGCAGCAAGTGCGGGCGCAACTCGGCTGGACGGCGTGTGAAACGCTAAGGGGCGCCGCACTGCAGATGAGGTGCCTCCACCTGGGGAGGCGGAAGAGGGCTGTTCGCGCCGCCTCCCCCCAGGCACCCCACGCCGTCTTTCGGCGCAGCATTGTAGGATGGCCACACCAGTGCAACTTGCTGGAAAACCAACTCGGTGCCATCCGGATCTCGGCGCGTTGTGCTGCCTTCGGCCTATTCGCACATCGGTCCGCTACTGACGCCGCCTCATGGGCCAACGGATTTTGTACGCTTTTTATAGCCCAAAGCCGCATAACAGGTCATGTGACTTGTTTATAAAACTTTTCATTCGTTCATTTTACTTTTGGTTTCCTAATGATGGAAGGCTTGATCATATGACCTAAAAATAACACTTTTCATTGGATTAAAAGATTTTTTTTTCCCAAACGATGAAAGACCCACCTTTTTTTTTCTCACTCGGCAATCAAAAAAGGTTCCGTTAGATGACAACAGAGGGGACAGGCAACAAGAACCATCACTCAAAAAAGGGGAGGGCAAGTTCTTCCCTACCGGGTCACGTTGGGGCTCCACCGGAACTCATCGAATTGATAGTCTACAGTGTTTCTGGATGTTTCAGACTGAAGCTGGCGTCAACATGAGAGCACCACCATCTCGTAGCTCCGTCGTGGCCATTCCGCAAGCAATCATGGCAGCCGCTCCCCACCGGAAGCCTGCGGGAGTCGGGGCCCCCAAGGCATTTGTAGAATCTTCAAGGCTGAGGGGACGCTTTCGAGAATGGAGCCCAAGCCCTAGCAGACAAGCGTCCGAGTTCCAAGGTGTCCCAGGGCCATTTTAGTGGACCAGGCCCAAATCCGAAGAGCCGGCCGCCATTTTAAGAGTCCTGTGGCAGCCGCCTATCGCTGCACCGCAAGAGTGGGCGCAACTCAACTACATGGTGAGCGAGACGCTGTAGCCGCAAGAGCGGGCGATAAACAGCTGAATGGCGGATGAGGCACAGTGTAGCAAAAGCGGGCGGAATGGCAACTGAAACGGTAAAGGGGCGCCCCACTACAGCAGACGAGCCTCCACCTGGGGAGGCCCGTTCACGCCGGCTCCCCCCCCCCGGGGCGCCCCACGCCGTTTTTCGGAGCAGCATTGTAGGATACCAAAACCAGTGCGCCGACTTACTGGACATCACCTGGGTGCCATCCAAATCTCAGCGCGTTCTGCTGCCTTGGGACTATTCGCACAACAGACCGCTACTGACGAGGCCTCCCCCCCCCCCCCGGGGCGCCCCACGCCGTTTTTCGGAGCAGCATTGTAGGATACCAAAACCAGTGCGGCACCCAGGTGACATCACCTGGGTGCCGTCCAGAACTCAGCATGTTGTGCTGCCTTGGGACTATTCGCACAAAAGACAGCTACTGACCATTGTTGCTTCTGTTTTAAAAACATTTTTTAAATGTGTTTACTGTTTTTGTTGCGTTGTATATATTTATAAGTTATTAAAGTTTTATAATCCTACTACTTTGTTGGAGTGCTATATATTTTTTATGTGACACATAATTGTAAAAACTTTGATGTACAAAGAGGCATCCCTGGAATCTTCCGCTTCAGGCTCGGTCCCACACACCCTCACAGTGAGAATCCCCTCCCCAATCACAATACAGGATGGTTATCAGATAGTAGGAACGTGTGTGGTGTGACGGATCTCATCGGGAGGGGGCCTTGATCTACTGTAACTTCTTTGAAGAGGGGTGATTCTTTACAGTTGAGGCCATAAACTACATCCGCAGGGCTACGTGATAGCCTGGGACCGGCCTGGACAATCAGACACAAAGGAAGAGGAATGTCAGAGGGTGCGGTAGTGAATAGGGTGAAAGGGTGGTGTCGGGCGGGCACAGGGTGTGATTCTCAGGGAAGAGCAGCGCAGATGGGGGGAGGTTTATGGCCCATGCATAAGACAGAGAGCGGGGGTGACCAGTGCGTGGGGGAGATGCTTGCGAGGGTGGGGAGCCATGCTGAGGATCGGCGGCGTGCAGAGAGTAGGTCTGGTCAAGGCATTTAAAATGGCTGCCGTGCACGACAAAAGTGTGGCATTGGAAAAAAAGCAAGATGGCGCAGACAATGTTTATCAATACGAATTAATTTATAACAATTATTTTTAACAATATATTTACTCGCAGTGTCAAAATGGCGGTCAACACTTCCTGATTTCATTCGAATCGAACGTTAACAGACGTCACGATCGGCGGCGTGCAGAGAGTGGGTCTGGTCAAGGCATCTAAAATGGCTGCCGTGCACGACAAAAGTGTTAAGAGTAAAGGGGTCCCAGTGAGGAAAAGGAACGTATTATTTGGAAATAATCTAAATAAATCAAGTAAACAAAAAATACATCTATAATGTTTAATTCACATTATAGGAAAAAGGCAATGATAAGCAAATACACAAATTGTAGTTGTATTAGTGCCCCTGGGGGTAAGAGGGACGTGAAGTTGTGAGGGTAGTGTGGGAGGGAATTTGTGACAATAAAAACACGTATCTATCAAACATTAGTATGAATTCAATGTCAGATACACAGTGAGGCGATCATAAATCAACAATAGTTCAAAATACACATGCCCCAATGTCCATACTATACAAGCATTGTGGGTAGGAGGAGGCTGTGTTTGAAGACAAGAAAGCGTGTCGACGTTTCAACCCTATTGGAGCAGGAATAAGTGGAATCCTTGCACTTGGGTCTTCATCAGGACGGGAGAGGGGTAGTGGGGCAGACAACCTAATATTAGAAAGATAATTAAATATCATTCTTGGCACTGATCGAATCTCTAGTATATTGTGGGTAGACACATTATATTAAAAGCATACCTGAATAAATCAGTGTTGGTGACTAGTAATCAGGAGAAAAAGTCGATGACAGATATTCAATCCTGAGAAAAATCATTAATGTACCCATTAGAAATATAGTAGAACGAATTGTATCCTATTAATTAAGGTTAGGAAAGGAAAATTGTGGTCAGACTTACTTGATAAGTAAAGTCCGGTATCCCAGGGGGATGGGGCAGAAGATCCGAGCACTGGACGGGGAAGAACCACTCTACGTATCTGTACAAAGGGAACAACATTCAGAATGGGCCAACCAAAAAAGAAAAACTCAAAAGAGAATTCAGTGGTTGGCTGGGCTTACCTAATTGCGTGGAGGTTCTTGCTATCCCCGATGTTAAAAGGATTACGTCCGATTAAATCTGGATACGTATCCTAAAGTGGGGAGAGAATAGAGGGGCACCATCAGTGTTTGGTTGGCGTGGTGGAAGAGCCATCATGGTGGTTTAGGTCGGGAGACGATGGTAGTGAGGGCTTACCGGTCGATGAAGATTCGGCGTCTCTCTACGGAAACCTCGAGGAGAATGCCGAACTTCCTGATGCCGTCGTTGACATAGCAACATGAGGTCACATGGGCAGAGGTAATGGAAGAAAGACTCAAAAAGTCGTCCGTTGCCAGGGAGACCAGAATAATTACTAAGGTTTGAGTTAGAGAAAAGATTATCAAACTGGAGGACTCATGGAGTAAGTAACTTCATAGGTGGGCAGTAACAATTAG
Organism: Lissotriton vulgaris; assembly: GCF_964263255.1. NCBI lineage: Eukaryota > Metazoa > Chordata > Amphibia > Caudata > Salamandridae > Lissotriton > Lissotriton vulgaris. The sequence goes on from NW_028254081.1 coordinate 81,696, forward strand.
ACATAGTGTCATGATAAATGGAGATTACGTTTGTAACGGATTACGTTTTGCAAAACTTGATGGTAAAAATGAACATGCGTGAATATACTGCGTACCTATCCCAAGATGGTAAAGGCAGGTATTATGGGTATGAATTACCCATTTGTGAAACAATTACAATAAAATTGAGCAGTTATACTGCGTACCTATCACAAGATGGTAAAGGCAGTATTAATTACTATAAGACAAGAAATTATCAAATCATAATATACATTTGTATAGGGTAGCTGTCAGCCAAGTGTATCACAAAACAATCTGGTAGTACTTAATCAGGAGATGTACTGCGTACCTGTCACATGATGGTAAAGGCAGTATCAGTCTATCCAGTATTTATATAACTACCAAGGATAAAGAAAGACAAGTCATATGTTGGTTAACATCATTATGGTAGAGTGGCAAGCTGTGAGAAAGAGCTGTCTTGTTCGTTTAAGCCTGATTGGATGGAATCAAAAAAGAACATCCATTTAAGTTCCCTGATGATCAGTATATTCGAGATATTACCTCCCCTTGGGCCTAAAGTAGCTTTCTCAATTACAACCCATTTCAGGCTCTCAGGTGGGTGTGCCGCTGATCTAAAGTGGTCTACAAGCGGGGCACCTGCCACTTCACACCTGATTCTGCTCATATGTTGTAGGACACGTTGTTTGATCTTTTGTTGAGTTTGGCCAATATAAATGAGGTTGCATGGGCAGACGATGGGATATATCACGACTGAAGTGTTACAGTTAGTTAGTGATTTCAGTCGGATTTTATTCTGGTTGTGTTGGAATTCTTTGGGCTGTATAGAGCTGTTACAGGCTTTGCATTGGCCACATTTAAAGTGGCCGGTAACCGGCTGGAGATTCCAAAGTGACCTGATGGTCGGGTCCTCCTTGGTGGGAAGGAGAGAGCGCACTACATAATCCTTAACACTTTTAGATTTTCTAAAGGCATGGAGAGGATTGCCAGGGTGTTTGATGTCGTCGGCAATCAGTTGCCAGTGGTGATTCACAATTTTCTTGATTTGGTTACTTTTGGTAGAGAAAGTGGTAACGCATACAATGGGATCCACTTGGCTGGTGGTGGAGTCCTTAGTTTTTAGAAGTTCCTCCCGCGGATAAAACCAGGCTCTTTTGCGGGCTTTAGTGACCAGTCTTTTAGGATAACCACGTGCTTTCAGACGGTCCGATAGGTCTTCCGATTGTTGGAAGTAATGTTCCTTCGTGGAGCAATTTCTACGAACACGTAAGAACTGACCAAATGGAAGATTATCCCTTAGGGCACGAGGGTGGTGACTGTTATATTGAAGTAAGGAATTCCTCTTGGATGCTTTTCTAAAGAGTGTAGTTAGAAGTTGACCTTGCTGGTGATAGATGGTGATATCCAGGAAATCTATACTTTGATTGTCGGATTTAATGGTAAATTGTAAGTGGGGTGATTGTTGGTTCAACCAGATGTGGAACTCAGTGAGCGTGGTTGAGTCACCATTCCAGATTATTAAAATGTCATCTATGTAACGAACCCAAAGGTTTAGATGATTTTGGAAGGGATTTTGAGTATTAAGTATGTTGTTATCTTCAAAGGCTGCCATATATAAAATGGCTACATCCGGGGCGAAAGGAGCCCCTATTGCCACCCCTTGGGTCTGTAGAAAGAATTCATTTTTAAATGTGAAAAAGTTTTTGGTCATTGCAATCCGAAGTAAGGCTGTGATGAATTCGGTTGGTACTTGCATGGGTGCTGGTCTGGAGTCCAAATACCTTGTGATGACTGCTAATGCTTCCTCTTACAAGTATAGAGAGATACCACATCACAAGTGGCCATCAATTGTGTCATTGGGTCAAATGGTGAGTTTTCAACTAGATTGATGGTTTGTAGAGTGTCTCTCAAATAAGTTTGAGTGGCCTCTGCCAGAGGCTTTAAGAAAAAATCAATATATCTTCCAAGTGGTTCTAATATAGAGCCACAACCCGAAACAATCGGGCGTCCAGGTGGGTTGGTCATGTCTTTATGAATCTTAGGCAGCGTATATATCGTGGCCAGACGTGGATGTTGTTGGTTGAGGTATTCAAATTCGTTTTTGTAGAGAAAACCATGATCCAATCCGAGTTGAGTTATTTCCAAAATCTCGCGTGCTATTGCCTGTGAGGGATCAGAACGTAGTTTCTGATAGCTGATTCCATCTGTTAGTTGTCGTTGGATTTCAGATGCATACTTCTTAACGTCCTGGATAACAATTGCACCGCCCTTATCAGCAGGTTTAATCACAACCTCCGTATTCTTGGCCAGAGATTGGAGGGCATCTTTTTCAATTTTACTGGTGTTGTACCTAGTATAGGTATGATTAAGTAGTGTGGAGTTTACATCTCTCCAAACAACTGCCTCATACGCCAAGATTTTGTTAGTCATGGTACAGGAGGGTGGGACGAACGTGGATGGAATCCTCAGACCCGTATGGGAAGGATTTCTGTATGGTCCAGCATTTCTGAAAAAATATTTGAGCCTGACTTTCCTGAAAAATTTGAACAGTTCCGTGCGGACTGTAAAAGGGTCCGGTCTATTGGTGGGGACATATGATAGTCCTTTACTTAGTGCAGGTAGTTCATGTTCATTCAGGGTATAGTTCGAGATGTTCACCACGGGATTTGTGGTAGATGTATCCCTTACCAACGATAGGTTTTGTTCCGTGTGGTTCTCTCTCCGTGCTGTTCTTGTTGAAAATGGACCTGTTTCGGAGCTTGGCCTCGTCCGGTATCCCAGTTGGTGTTGTTCTGGTTCTGTCCACGTGTTTGGCCTCTGTTGGAGTAGTTCCCTCTTCCTCTCGGAGGACGCCATGGTGCGGGTCGTTGTCCTAAAAAAGGTACGTATTGTGGTGACTGATATCCGTAGTCTGGGTAGTTATACTGGCGACTGGGGCCTGCAAATTCCTGTTCGCCTTCAGAACTATAGGAAGAGTCGGAGAAGGTGGTGTAATTTCTTCTACCCCGGAAGCTTCCTCGGCCTCTGTTGGTGAATCTTCCCTGTTGATCTTGTTTATAATAGTCGTCTTGGAGGTAGGGGTAAGTTTTCTTTTTATCATATAGTCTAATATCTCTGGCAAGTTTCTCTAGTTTCCGATTTTGGGTGGTAAGATCAAAGTCTTTTAAGGTGGCTTCCAAGTTGTTAAGGGTTTCTTTAGCACCTGCTAGGTTGGCATCCGCAGCAATCTCTGCTCTAAGTGACTTGATTTCGCTAGTCAGTACTTGGATTTGTTGGGCAGCTGTTTCTATCCCAAGCACCATCCAATGGCGAGAGCAGTTGTTCGATATATGGCTGAACCCTTCCCTGAATTTAGGAACCTCGACAAAGATGGCTGGTTCAATCTTTATCTGTAGGCCAATAGGAATAATGTTCTCTTTCAGATATTTCGTGAGTAGATGTCCGTGCCAGCGGGTACGGATCAATTTCTTTTCAAGTCGTTCTAGACGTTGAATTTTATCTTTCAGACTAAAGTCTATGGTGGGTAGGTCTGTTGTTAAGAAATTATGATCAGGATTCTCGAGAAGTTTATCAATATAATCTTCAGAATAGGACAATAGTTCACGTTCGACCATAATTGTGTGAATACCCTAGGGTGTAGAATTGAATTCTAAATGAAAAACCTCGCAGACAGCGTCTGCACGAAGTAGAGTATCAGAGAAAAGGGTTGACCCAATAAAGTCGCTGGGACCTGGGTATCTAGCGTTAAGAGTAAAGGGGTCCCAGTGAGGAAAAGGAACGTATTATTTGGAAATAATCTAAATAAATCAAGTAAACAAAAAATACATCTATAATGTTTAATTCACATTATAGGAAAAAGGCAATGATAAGCAAATACACAAATTGTAGTTGTATTAGTGCCCCTGGGGGTAAGAGGGACGTGAAGTTGTGAGGGTAGTGTGGGAGGGAATTCGTGACAATAAAAACACGTATCTATCAAACATTAGTATGAATTCAATGTCAGATACACAGTGAGGCGATCATAAATCAACAATAGTTCTAAATACACATGCCCCAATGTCCATACTATACAAGCATTGTGGGTAGGAGGAGGCTGTGTTTGAAGACAAGAAAGCGTGTCGACGTTTCAACCCTATTGGAGCAGGAATAAGTGGAATCCTTGCACTTGGGTCTTCATCAGGACGGGAGAGGGGTAGTGGGGCAGACAACCTAATATTAGAAAGATAATTAAATATCATTCTTGGCACTGATCGAATCTCTAGTATATTGTGGGTAGACACATTATATTAAAAGCATACCTGAATAAATCAGTGTTGGTGACTAGTAATCAGGAGAAAAAGTCGATGACGGATATTCAATCCTGAGAAAAATCATTAATGTACCCATTAGAAATATAGTAGAACGAATTGTATCCTATTAATTAAGGTTAGGAAAGGAAAATTGTGGTCAGACTTACTTGATAAGTAAAGTCCGGTATCCCAGGGGGATGGGGCAGAAGATCCGAGCACTGGACGGGGAAGAACCACTCTACGTATCTGTACAAAGGGAACAACATTCAGAATGGGCCAACCAAAAAAGAAAAACTCAAAAGAGAATTCAGTGGTTGGCTGGGCTTACCGAATTGCGTGGAGGTTCTTGCTATCCCCGATGTTAAAAGGATTACGTCCGATTAAATCTGGATACGTATCCTAAAGTGGGGAGAGAATAGAGGGGCGCCATCAGTGTTTGGTTGGCGTGGTGGAAGAGCCATCATGGTGGTTTAGGTCGGGAGACGATGGTAGTGAGGGCTTACCGGTCGATGAAGATTCGGCGTCTCTCTACGGAAACCTCGAGGAGAATGCCGAACTTCCTGATGCCGTCGTTGACATAGTAACATAAGGTCACATGGGCAGAGGTAATGGAAGAAAGACTCAAAAAGTCGTCCGTTGCCAGGGAGACCAGAATAATTACTAAGGTTTGAGTTAGAGAAAAGAGTATCAAACCGGAGGACTCATGGAGTAAGTAACTTCATAGGTGGGCAGTAACAATTAGACATAGTGTCATGATAAATGGAGATCAAGTTTGTAACGGATTACGTTTTGCAAAACTTGATGGTAAAAATGAACATGCGTGAATATACTGCGTACCTATCCCAAGATGGTAAAGGCAGGTATTATGGGTATGAATTACCCATTTGTGAAACAATTACAATAAAATTGAGCAGTTATACTGCGTACCTATCACAAGATGGTAAAGGCAGTATTAATTACTATAAGACAAGAAATTATCAAATCATAATATACATTTGTATAGGGTAGCTGTCAGCCAAGTGTATCACAAAACAATCTGGTAGTACTTAATCAGGAGATGTACTGCGTACCTGTCACATGATGGTAAAGGCAGTATCAGTCTATCCAGTATTTATATAACTACCAAGGATAAAGAAAGACAAGTCATATGTTGGCTAACATCATTATGGTAGAGTGGCAATCTGTGAGAAAGAGCTGTCTTGTTCGTTTAAGCCTGATTGGATGGAATCGAAAAAGAACATCCATTTAAGTTCCCTGATGATCAGTATATTCGAGATATTACCTCCCCTTGGGCCTAAAGTAGCTTTCTCAATTACAACCCATTTCAGGCTCTCAGGTGGGTGTGCCGCTGATCTAAAGTGGTCTACAAGCGGGGCACCTGCCACTTCACACCTGATTCTGCTCATATGTTGTAGGACACGTTGTTTGATCTTTTGTTGAGTTTGGCCAATATAAATGAGGTTGCATGGGCAGACGATGGCATATATCACGACTGAAGTGTTACAGTTAGTTAGTGATTTCAGTCGGATTTTATTCTGGTTGTGTTGGAATTCTTTGGTCTGTATAGAGCTGTTACAGGCTTTGCATTGGCCACATTTAAAGTGGCCGGTAACCGGCTGGAGATTCCAAAGTGACCTGATGGTCGGGTCCTCCTTGGTGGGAAGGAGAGAGCGCACTACATAATCCTTAACACTTTTAGATTTCCTAAAGGCATGGAGAGGATTGCCAGGGTGTTTGATGTCGTTGGCAATCAGTTGCCAGTGGTGGTTCACAATTTTCTTGATTTGGTTACTTTTGGTAGAGAAAGTGGTAACGCATACAATGGGATCCACTTGGCTGGTGGTGGAGTCCTTAGTTTTTAGAAGTTCATCCCGGGGATAAAACCAGGCTCTTTTGCGGGCTTTAGTGACCAGTCTTTTAGGATAACCACGTGCTTTCAGACGGTCCGATAGGTCTTCCGATTGTTGGAAGTAATGTTCCTTCGTGGAGCAATTTCTACGAACACGTAAGAACTGACCAAATGGAAGATTATCCCTTAGGGCACGAGGGTGGTGACTGTTATATTGAAGTAAGGAATTCCTCTTGGATGCTTTTCTAAAGAGTGTAGTTAGAAGTTGACCTTGCTGGTGATAGATGGTGATATCCAGGAAATCTATACTTTGATTGTCGGATTTAATGGTAAATTGTAAGTGGGGTGATTGTTGGTTCAACCAGATGTGGAACTCAGTGAGCGTGGTTGAGTCACCATTCCAGATTATTAAAATGTCATCTATGTAACGAACCCAAAGGTTTAGATGATTTTGGAAGGGATTTTGAGTATTAAGTTTGTTGTTATCTTCAAAGGCTGCCATATATAAAATGGCTACATCCGGGGCGAAAGGAGCCCCTATTGCCACCCCTTGGGTCTGTAGAAAGAATTCATTTTTAAATGTGAAAAAGTTTTTGGTCATTGCAATCCGAAGTAAGGCTGTGATGAATTCGGTTGGTACTTGCATGGGTGCTGGTCTGGAGTCCAAATACCTCGTGATGACTGCTAATGCTTCCTCTTGCAAGTATAGAGAGATACCACATCACAAGTGGCCATCAATTGTGTCATTGGCTCAAATGGTGAGTTTTCAACTAGATTGATGGTTTGTAGAGTGTCTCTCAAATAAGTTTGAGTGGCCTCTGCCAGAGGCTTTAAGAAAAAATCAATATATCTTCCAAGTGGTTCTAATATAGAGCCACAACCCGAAACAATCGGGCGTCCAGGTGGGTTGGTCATGTCTTTATGAATCTTAGGCAGCGTATATATCGTGGCCAGACGTGGATGTTGTTGGTTGAGGTATTCAAATTCGTTTTTGGAGAGAAAACCATGATCCAATCCGAGTTGAGTTATTTCCAAAATCTCGCGTGCTATTGCCTGTGAGGGATCAGAACGTAGTTTCTGATAGCTGATTCCATCTGTTAGTTGTCGTTGGATTTCAGATGCATACTTCTTAACGTCCTGGATAACAATTGCACCGCCCTTATCAGCAGGTTTAATCACAACCTCCGTATTCTTGGCCAGAGATTGGAGGGCATCTTTTTCAATTTTACTGGTGTTGTACCTAGTATAGGTATGATTAAGTAGTGTGGAGTTTACATCTCTCCAAACAACTGCCTCATACGCCAAGATTTTGTTAGTCATGGTACAGGAGGGTGGGACGAACGTGGATGGAATCCTCAGACCCGTATGGGAAGGATTTCTGTATGGTCCAGCATTTCTGAAAAAATATTTGAGCCTGACTTTCCTGAAAAATTTGAACAGTTCCGTGCGGACTGTAAAAGGGTCCGGTCTATTGGTGGGGACATATGATAGTCCTTTACTTAGTGCAGGTAGTTCATGTTCATTCAGGGTATAGTTCGAGATGTTCACCACGGGATTTGTGGTAGATGTATCCCTTACCAACGATAGGTTTTGTTCCGTGTGGTTCTCTCTCCGTGCTGTTCTTGTTGAAAATGGACCTGTTTCGGAGCTTGGCCTCGTCCGGTATCCCTGTTGGTGTTGTTCTGGTTCTGTCCACGTGTTTGGCCTCTGTTGGAGTAGTTCCCTCTTCCTCTCGGAGGACGCCATGGTGCGGGTCGTTGTCCTAAAAAAGGTACGTATTGTGGTGACTGATATCCGTAGTCTGGGTAGTTATACTGGCGACTGGGGCCTGCAAATTCCTGTTCGCCTTCAGAACTATAGGAAGAGTCGGAGAAGGTGGTGTAATTTCTTCTACCCCGGAAGCTTCCTCGGCCTCTGTTGGTGAATCTTCCCTGTTGATCTTGTTTATAATAGTCGTCTTGGAGGTAGGGGTAAGTTTTCTTTTTATCATATAGTCTAATATCTCTGGCAAGTTTCTCTAGTTTCCGATTTTGGGTGGTAAGATCAAAGTCTTTTAAGGTGGCTTCCAAGTTGTTAAGGGTTTCTTTAGCACCTGCTAGGTTGGCATCCGCAGCAATCTCTGCTCTAAGTGACTTGATTTCGCTAGTCAGTACTTGGATTTGTTGGGCAGCTGTTTCTATCCCAAGCACCATCCAATGGCGAGAGCAGTTGTTCGATATATGGCTGAACCCTTCCCTGAATTTAGGAACCTCGACAAAGATGGCTGGTTCAATCTTTATCTGTAGGCCAATAGGAATAATGTTCTCTTTCAGATATTTCGTGAGTAGATGTCCGTGCCAGCGGGTACGGATCAATTTCTTTTCAAGTCGTTCTAGACGTTGAATTTTATCTTTCAGACTAAAGTCTATGGTGGGTAGGTCTGTTGTTAAGAAATTATGATCAGGATTCTCGAGAAGTTTATCAATATAATCTTCAGAATAGGACAATAGTTCACGTTCGACCATAATTGTGTGAATACCCTAGGGTGTAGAATTGAATTCTAAATGAAAAACCTCGCAGACAGCGTCTGCACGAAGTAGAGTATCAGAGAAAAGGGTTGACCCAATAAAGTCGCTGGGACCTGGGTATCTAGCGTTAAGAGTAAAGGGGTCCCAGTGAGGAAAAGGAACGTATTATTTGGAAATAATCTAAATAAATCAAGTAAACAAAAAATACATCTATAATGTTTAATTCACATTATAGAAAAAAAGGCAATGATAAGCAAATACACAAATTGTAGTTGTATTAGTGCCCCTGGGGGTAAGAGGGACGTGAAGTTGTGAGGGTAGTGTGGGAGGGAATTCGTGACAATAAAAACACGTATCTATCAAACATTAGTATGAATTCAATGTCAGATACACAGTGAGGCGATCATAAATCAACAATAGTTCTAAATACACATGCCCCAATGTCCATACTATACAAGCATTGTGGGTAGGAGGAGGCTGTGTTTGAAGACAAGAAAGCGTGTCGACGTTTCGACCCTATTGGAGCAGGAATAAGTGGAATCCTTGCACTTGGGTCTTCATCAGGACGGGAGAGGGGTAGTGGGGCAGACAACCTAATATTAGAAAGATAATTAAATATCATTCTTGGCACTGATCGAATCTCTAGTATATTGTGGGTAGACACATTAAATTAAAAGCATACCTGAATAAATCAGTGTTGGTGACTAGTAATCAGGAGAAAAAGTCGATGACGGATCTTCAATCCTGAGAAAAATCATTAATGTACCCATTAGAAATATAGTAGAACGAATTGTATCCTATCAATTAAGGTTAGGAAAGGAAAATTGTGGTCAGACTTACTTGATAAGTAAAGTCCGGTATCCCAGGGGGATGGGGCAGAAGATCCGAGCACTGGACGGGGAAGAACCACTCTACGTATCTGTACAAAGGGAACATCATTCAGAATGGGCCAACCAAAAAAGAAAAACTCAAAAGAGAATTCAGTGGTCGGCCGGGCTTACCGAATTGCGTGGAGGTTCTTGCTATCCCCGATGTTAAAAGGATTACGTCCGATTAAATGTGGATACGTATCCTAAAGTGGGGAGAGAATAGAGGGGCGCCATCAGTGTTTGGTTGGCGTGGTGGAAGAGCCATCATGGTGGTTTAGGTCGGGAGACGATAGTAGTGAGGGCTTACCGGTCGATGAAGATTCGGCGTCTCTCTACGGAAACCTCGAGGAGAATGCCGAACTTCCTGATGCCGTCGTTGACATAACAACATGAGGTCACATGGGCAGAGGTAATGGAAGAAAGACTCAAAAAGTCGTCCGTTGCCAGGAAGACCAGAATAATTACTAAGGTTTGAGTTAGAGAAAAGATTATCAAACCGGAGGACTCATGGAGTAAGTAACTTCATAGGTGGGCAGTAACAATTAGACATAGTGTCATGATAAATTGAGATTAAGTTTGTAACGGATTACGTTTTGCAAAACTTGATGGTAAAAATGAACATGCGTGAATATACTGCGTACCTATCCCAAGATGGTAAAGGCAGTTATTATGGGTATGAATTACCCATTTGTGAAACAATTACAATACAATTGAGCAGTTATACTGCGTACCTATCACAAGATGGTAAAGGCAGTATTAATTACTATAAGACAAGAAATTATCAAATCATAATATACATTTGTATAGGGTAGCTGTCAGCCAAGTGTATCACAAAACAATCTGGTAGTACTTAATCAGGAGATGTACTGAGTACCTGTCACATGATGGTAAAGGCAGTATCAGTCTATCCAGTATTTATATAACTACCAAGGATAAAGAAAGACAAGTCATATTTTGGTTAACATCATTATGGTAGAGTGGCAAGCTGTGAGAAAGAGCTGTCTTGTTCGTTTAAGACTGATTGGATGGAATCGAAAAAGAACATCCATTTAAGTTCCCTGATGATCAGTATATTCGAGATATTACCTCCCCTTGGGCCTAAAGTAGCTTTCTCAATTACAACCCATTTCAGGCTCTCAGGTGGGTGTGCCGCTGATCTAAAGTGGTCTACAAGCGGGGCACCTGCCACTTCACACCTGATTCTGCTCATATGTTGTAGGACACGTTGTTTGATCTTTTGTTGAGTTTGGCCAATATAAATGAGGTTGCATGGGCAGACGATGGGATATATCACGACTGAAGTGTTACAGTTAGTTAGTGATTTCAGTCGGATTTTATTCTGGTTGTGTTGGAATTCTTTGGTCTGTATAGAGCTGTTACAGGCTTTGCATTGGCCACATTTAAAGTGGCCGGTAACCGGCTGGAGATTCCAAAGTGACCTGATGGTCGGGTCCTCCTTGGTGGGAAGGAGAGAGCGCACTACATAATCCTTAACACTTTTAGATTTTCTAAAGGCATGGAGAGGATTGCCAGGGTGTTTGATGTCGTCGGCAATCAGTTGCCAGTGGTGGTTCACAATTTTCTTGATTTGGTTACTTTTGGTGGAGAAAGTGGTAACGCATACAATGCGATCCACTTGGCTGGTGGTGGAGTCCTTAGTTTTTAGAAGTTCCTCCCGCGGATAAAACCAGGCTCTTTTGCGGGCTTTAGTGACCAGTCTTTTAGGATAACCACGTGCTTTCAGACGGTCCGATAGGTCTTCCGATTGTTGGAAGTAATGTTCCTTCGTGGAGCAATTTCTACGAACACGTAAGAACTGACCAAATGGAAGATTATCCCTTAGGGCACGAGGGTGGTGACTGTTATATTGAAGTAAGGAATTCCTCTTGGATGCTTTTCTAAAGAGTGTAGTTAGAAGTTGACCTTGCTGGTGATAGATGGTGATATCCAGGAAATCTATACTTTGATTGTCGGATTTATTGGTAAATTGTAAGTGGGGTGATTGTTGGTTCAACCAGATGTGGAACTCAGGGAGCGTGGTTGAGTCACCATTCCAGATTATTAAAATGTCATCTATGTAACGAACCCAAAGGTTTAGATGATTTTGGAAGGGATTTTGAGTATTAAGTATGTTGTTATCTTCAAAGGCTGCCATATATAAAATGGCTACATCCGGGGCGAAAGGAGCCCCCATTGCCACCCCTTGGGTCTGTAGAAAGAATTCATTTTTAAATGTGAAAAAGTTTTTGGTCATTGCAATCCGAAGTAAGGCTGTGATGAATTCGGTTGGTACTTGCATGGGTGCTGGTCTGGAGTCCAAATACCTCGTGATGACTGCTAATGCTTCCTCTTGCGGGATGCAAGTATAGAGAGATACCACATCACAAGTGGCCATCAATTGTGTCATTGGGTCAAATGGTGAGTTTTCAACTAGATTGATGGTTTGTAGAGTGTCTCTCAAATAAGTTTGAGTGGCCTCTGCTAGAGGCTTTAAGAAAAAATCAATATATCTTCCAAGTGGTTCTAATATAGAGCCACAACCCGAAACAATCGGGCGTCCAGGTGGGTTGGTCATGTCTTTATGAATCTTAGGCAGCGTATATATCGTGGCCAGACGTGGATGTTGTTGGTTGAGGTATTCAAATTCGTTTTTGGAGAGAAAACCATGATCCAATCCGAGTTGAGTTATTTCCAAAATCTCGCGTGCTATTGCCTGTGAGGGATCAGAACGTAGTTTCTGATAGCTGATTCCATCTGTTAGTTGTCGTTGGATTTCAGATGCATACTTCTTAACGTCCTGGATAACAATTGCACCGCCCTTATCAGCAGGTTTAATCACAACCTCCGTATTCTTGGCCAGAGATTGGAGGGCATCTTTTTCAATTTTACTGGTGTTGTACCTAGTATAGGTATGATTAAGTAGTGTGGAGTTTACATCTCTCCAAACAACTGCCTCATACGCCAAGATTTTGTTAGTCATGGTACAGGAGGGTGGGACGAACGTGGATGCAAATCCAAGTACTGACTAGCGAAATCAAGTCACTTAGAGCAGAGATTGCTGCGGATGCCAACCTAGCAGGTGCTAAAGAAACCCTTAACAACTTGGAAGCCACCTTAAAAGACTTTGATCTTACCACCCAAAATCGGAAACTAGAGAAACTTGCCAGAGATATTAGACTATATGATAAAAAGAAAACTTACCCCTACCTCCAAGACGACTATTATAAACAAGATCAACAGGGAAGATTCACCAACAGAGGCCGAGGAAGCTTCCGGGGTAGAAGAAATTACACCACCTTCTCCGACTCTTCCTATAGTTCTGAAGGCGAACAGGAATTTGCAGGCCCCAGTCGCCAGTATAACTACCCAGACTACGGATATCAGTCACCACAATACGTACCTTTTTTAGGACAACGACCCGCACCATGGCGTCCTCCGAGAGGAAGAGGGAACTACTCCAACAGAGGCCAAACACGTGGACAGAACCAGAACAACACCAACTGGGATACCGGACGAGGCCAAGCTCCGAAACAGGTCCATTTTCAACAAGAACAGCACGGAGAGAGAACCACACGGAACAAAACCTATCGTTGGTAAGGGATACATCTACCACAAATCCCGTGGTGAACATCTCGAACTATACCCTGAATGAACATGAACTACCTGCACTAAGTAAAGGACTATCATATGTCCCCACCAATAGACCGGACCCTTTTACAGTCCGCACGGAACTGTTCAAATTTTTCAGGAAAGTCAGGCTCAAATATTTTTTCAGAAATGCTGGACCATACAGAAATCCTTCCCATACGGGTCTGAGGATTCCATCCACGTTCGTCCCACCCTCCTGTACCATGACTAACAAAATCTTGGCGTATGAGGCAGTTGTTTGGAGAGATGTAAACTCCACACTACTTAATCATACCTATACTAGGTACAACACCAGTAAAATTGAAAAAGATGCCCTCCAATCTCTGGCCAAGAATACGGAGGTTGTGATTAAACCTGCTGATAAGGGCGGTGCAATTGTTATCCAGGACGTTAAGAAGTATGCATCTGAAATCCAACGACAACTAACAGATGGAATCAGCTATCAGAAACTACGTTCTGATCCCTCACAGGCAATAGCACGCGAGATTTTGGAAATAACTCAACTCGGATTGGATCATGGTTTTCTCTCCAAAAACGAATTTGAATACCTCAACCAACAACATCCACGTCTGGCCACGATATATACGCTGCCTAAGATTCATAAAGACATGACCAACCCACCTGGACGCCCGATTGTTTCGGGTTGTGGCTCTATATTAGAACCACTTGGAAGATATATTGATTTTTTCTTAAAGCCTCTGGCAGAGGCCACTCAAACTTATTTGAAAGACACTCTACAAACCATCAATCTAGTTGAAAACTCACCATTTGACCCAATGACACAATTGATGGCCACTTGTGATGTGGTATCTCTCTATACTTGCATCCCGCAAGAGGAAGCATTAGCAGTCATCACAAGGTATTTGGACTCCAGACCAGCACCCATGCAAGTACCAACCGAATTCATCACAGCCTTACTTCGGATTGCAATGACCAAAAACTTTTTCACATTTAAAAATGAATTCTTTCTACAGACCCAAGGGGTGGCAATGGGGGCTCCTTTCGCCCCGGATGTAGCCATTTTATATATGGCAGCCTTTGAAGATAACAACATACTTAATACTCAAAATCCCTTCCAAAATCATCTAAACCTTTGGGTTCGTTACATAGATGACATTTTAATAATCTGGAATGGTGACTCAACCACGCTCCCTGAGTTCCACATCTGGTTGAACCAACAATCACCCCACTTACAATTTACCATTAAATCCGACAATCAAAGTATAGATTTCCTGGATATCACCATCTATCACCAGCAAGGTCAACTTCTAACTACACTCTTTAGAAAAGCATCCAAGAGGAATTCCTTACTTCAATATAACAGTCACCACCCTCGTGCCCTAAGGGATAATCTTCCATTTGGTCAGTTCTTACGTGTTCGTAGAAATTGCTCCACGAAGGAACATTACTTCCAACAATCGGAAGACCTATCGGACCGTCTGAAAGCACGTGGTTATCCTAAAAGACTGGTCACTAAAGCCCGCAAAAGAGCCTGGTTTTATCCGCGGGAGGAACTTCTAAAAACTAAGGACTCCACCACCAGCCAAGTGGATCGCATTGTATGCGTTACCACTTTCTCCACCAAAAGTAACCAAATCAAGAAAATTGTAAACCACCACTGGCAACTGATTGCCGACGACATCAAACACCCTGGCAATCCTCTCCATGCCTTTAGAAAATCTAAAAGTGTTAAGGATTATGTAGTGCGCTCTCTCCTTCCCACCAAGGAGGACCCGACCATCAGGTCACTTTGGAATCTCCAGCCGGTTACCGGCCACTTTAAATGTGGCCAATGCAAAGCCTGTAACAGCTCTATACAGCCCAAAGAATTCCAACACAACCAGAATAAAATCCGACTGAAATCACTAACTAACTGTAACACTTCAGTCGTGATATATCCCATCGTCTGCCCATGCAACCTCATTTATATTGGCCAAACTCAACAAAAGATCAAACAACGTGTCCTACAACATATGAGCAGAATCAGGTGTGAAGTGGCAGGTGCCCCGCTTGTAGACCACTTTAGATCAGCGGCACACCCACCTGAGAGCCTGAAATGGGTTGTAATTGAGAAAGCTACTTTAGGCCCAAGGGGAGGTAATATCTCGAATATACTGATCATCAGGGAACTTAAATGGATGTTCTTTTTTGATTCCATCCAATCAGGCTTAAACGAACAAGACAGCTCTTTCTCACAGCTTGCCACTCTACCATAATGATGTTAACCAACATATGACTTGTCTTTCTTTATCCTTGGTAGTTATATAAATACTGGATAGACTGATACTGCCTTTACCATCATGTGACAGGTACGCAGTACATCTCCTGATTAAGTACTACCAGATTGTTTTGTGATACACTTGGCTGACAGCTACCCTATACAAATGTATATTATGATTTGATAATTTCTTGTCTTATAGTAATTAATACTGCCTTTACCATCTTGTGATAGGTACGCAGTATAACTGCTCAATTTTATTGTAATTGTTTCACAAATGGGTAATTCATACCCATAATACCTGCCTTTACCATCTTGGGATAGGTACGCAGTATATTCACGCATGTTCATTTTTACCATCAAGTTTTGCAAAACGTAATCCGTTACAAACGTAATCTCCATTTATCATGACACTATGTCTAATTGTTACTGCCCACCTATGAAGTTACTTACTCCATGAGTCCTCCGGTTTGATAATCTTTTCTCTAACTCAAACCTTAGTAATTATTCTGGTCACCCTGGCAACGGACGACTTTTTGAGTCTTTCTTCCATTACCTCTGCCCATGTGACCTCATGTTGCTATGTCAACGACGGCATCAGGAAGTTCGGCATTCTCCTCGAGGTTTCCGTAGAGAGACGCCGAATCTTCATCGACCGGTAAGCCCTCACTACCATCGTCTCCCGACCTAAACCACCATGATGGCTCTTCCACCACGCCAACCAAACACTGATGGCGCCCCTCTATTCTCTCCCCACTTTAGGATACGTATCCAGATTTAATCGGACGTAATCCTTTTAACATCGGGGATAGCAAGAACCTCCACGCAATTCGGTAAGCCCGGCCGACCACTGAATTCTCTTTTGAGTTTTTCTTTTTTGGTTGGCCCATTCTGAATGTTGTTCCCTTTGTACAGATACGTAGAGTGGTTCTTCCCTGTCCAGTGCTCGGATCTTCTGCCCCATCCCCCTGGGATACCGGACTTTACTTATCAAGTAAGTCTGACCACAATTTTCCTTTCCTAACCTTAATTAATAGGATACAATTCGTTCTACTATATTTCTAATGGGTACATTAATGATTTTTCTCAGGATTGAATATCCGTCATCGACTTTTTCTCCTGATTACTAGTCACCAACACTGATTTATTCAGGTATGCTTTTAATATAATGTGTCTACCCACAATATACTAGAGATTCGATCAGTGCCAAGAATGATATTTAATTATCTTTCTAATATTAGGTTGTCTGCCCCACTACCCCTCTCCCGTCCTGATGAAGACCCAAGTGCAAGGATTCCACTTATTCCTGCTCCAATAGGGTTGAAACGTCGACACGCTTTCTTGTCTTCAAACACAGCCTCCTCCTACCCACAATGCTTGTATAGTATGGACATTGGGGCATGTGTATTTTGAACTATTGTTGATTTATGATCGCCTCACTGTGTATCTGACATTGAATTCATACTAATGTTTGATAGATACGTGTTTTTATTGTCACGAATTTCCTACCACACTACCCTCACAACTTCACGTCCCTCTTACCCCCAGGGGCACTAATACAACTACAATTTGTGTATTTGCTTATCATTGCCTTTTTCCTATAATGTGAATTAAACATTATAGATGTATTTTTTGTTTACTTGATTTATTTAGATTATTTCCAAATAATACCTTCCTTTTCCTCACTGGGACCCCTTTACTCTTAACGCTAGGTCCCAGCGACTTTATTGGGTCAACCCTTTTCTCTGATACTCCACGACAAAAGTGTGGCATTGGAAAAAAGCAAGATGGCGCAGACAATGTTTATCAATACGGATTAATTTATAACAATTATTTTTAACAATATATTTACTCGCAGTGTCAAAATGGCGGTCAACACTTCCTGATTTCCTTCGAATCGAACGTTAACAGACGCCACGCAGCAAAAAAAAAAAACCGCTCACGCGCAGCCGCTGGAAGACAAGTATCAACATATATGAGCCTCCTCAGCCACCCTCAGAAAACATAGGGGGTCAAGATACGTCTCCCGTACCCCCTTATACCCATTTCTCATATTGTTTTTCCTCCATATTGTAATTTAATTAAATCGAAACACAAAATGGCGAATTCCCGTTTCGCGTCCCGGTTCACTACCCGGTTCGCGAACCGGAAAGCGCTTCTACCGCAAAAAATCAATATTTTTTTATTTCCCCCACGGGACCCTTTAATAACCCCAACATCATTCCTAAGGGGTCAAGAAGGGTCTACCTTGCCCCCTTTCATTAAATTCCCCCTTCGTTTTTCTCCTCCTCTTGTCTCTCGATCCTACCGAGAGACAAGATGGCGGCCGCTCCGGACTGTTTAGAATGTTGACAGACACCGGAGAGCCAATCAGCTTCGCTACGCAAAGTTCCGTTACGCGGAAAGTTCGCGCACCGGTGCGCTATCCGGGACGCTGTCACAGATATATCTGTTTTTTAAAACGTTAATTTCTCAAAATCCACTGGAGCACATATATTGAGACCCAGCAAAGGCACATCGGGCTAACAGTCCCTACAATTTTGCCAAGTTTCGTGCAAATCCATTCAGCCGTTTGAGCTAAAAGTGAGGCCAAACGCCCTATGGAAAACTCAATATTAAAAACGCGTTTTGGGACCCCCCTTTTTTCTCGGCCCCCCCTTGACGAAACCCCCCAAATTTTCAGGGGCTGCTCTGAGGTAATTGAAATTTTTATGGTCAGGTATGTCCCCTAACGCGTACCCCATCGACTCCATGTACGAGTTTAAAGTGCATGTAACTTCCCTCCGCAACCGAATCTGGAAACGCAAATACATTTGCGTTCAACGTTAACATGTCCTCTTTCAGATCCACCATGAATGGATTGATAATTCAATTCCTAAGTATGCCGTGCCACCGTCTTTACCTGGTGCACTTTCACGTTTTTCCTGGCTCTGCCGAGCTAGGCCCTGATTTCTGCTCAAGCCACTTCTGTCTCTGCCCCTGAAAGCTGCAGCCTGGGGATGCATCCCTGACCTCTGCCTTACTTCCTGCCAAGCGAAGCGGTGCCTGGCTCGGCCTGGCCTGCCTGCCAAAACAGTATTTTGCCTTCATGTTATCAGCGTAGCCAGTTCAGCTCCTCGAAAACACATTCTTGTCTAGTGAAATAAGTAGATATACCCCCGGTTGCAGAGCAAGGGCCAAGCCTTCCTGTCTCCTTCATGAAATTCATCGCTCCCGTTACCATGGCCCATGGCTCCATGCATTACACGTAGACACATATGTATTCAGTATAGAATAGCCTCTGCCCGAGAGACCTTTTACTCCAGATTAAACATCCCCAAACACAAGATATCAGATAAGTTATAGGAACAGGTCGATCTGACATGCCAGACTTCTGTCTCCTCTACCAGTGTTAAAAGTCAAGCCCTCAGCTTTCTCCAGTTCCACGTCAATCACACGTCATATTGAATGCGCACGCACCCAAGTCATAGGTTTCAGCTGACTCTGCAAAATCCTCTACGCACCCACCCACTTATGACACTTTTCTGTGACGTTTTCAGTACACACCTCTGTGCACACCCTTGTTCACGCCTTTTTGCTACGCACATGTGTTCTTATCTTGCTCTTTTCCACTTGTCACACCTACTGTATCCATTATCATTGTGTCATTTTACTATATATGTCATGTACTGTTAATAAATCGTTGACATCTTTTTCTGCCATCATTGCATACCCGAACCCTTGTATTGATGGAATAGATTTCCATGACTCGAGTCATTTATGATTAAAGCCCGTATGACTCTGATGCCACGGACTCTGCCTCTCATTTGATTGAGCTATTTTTTTGTAACCTGTCTGAAATTATATGGCAAACTCGTATACGGTAAAATATTTACCACATATTTTGGCGCCCGAATAGGGACCCCTCCCCCACCCCACGCGCCGGCGATGCGTCGCAGGCTTTGCCCCCTGCTACAGCCGTGACGGACATCTATGCGCATCTGCAGGTTTTCCTGTATCTCCCTCAGGCCTACGGAGGTGACGGAGACTGCGGTCGACATCCAGACGAGGCGGTGAGGAGTGCGGAGGATCCCGACCAGAGCCCAGCCGAGAGAGCAGTGTCCGAGGCATCGAGAGGCCCACCTGTAGTGTCGAGGCGCATGCGTAGTGCGCAGCAGCAGCAGTGACGTCGTAGCAGTCCAGTCGAGAGTCCAGTCGAGTTTCCGAGGCCTTCCGTTCCGTGCTTCCCGGTGAGTACCGTTGCTGGGGCGCATCAAGACGGGTGCATTAATTTGTGTCCGGTCAAGACGGGTTTGGGTACACAGATCCGGTCTGCACTGTTTTAGCAGTGTATCTGTACTGTTTAGCAGTGCATCTAGTATACAATCAGTATTATTGTTGAGTTAGTATTCGATCGAGATGTTTCAATGTGTTTTAATGTCGTGGTATGAATGATTGTTTGCATTTCTCTACTGTGTTCATTGTGTACAGTGTTTAGAGCAAGGTAACCATGCCTTTATTTTCAAAATTACGTCAGATAGGAACTAGGAAAGGGATACTCGAAGAAGCAGTGCCTGTCCCGCCTAGGGACACTCCAGGATATTTTATGTACCACAAGCACGGCTTAGACGCTGTGTTATATTTAGATTTGTGGGTGGACTACACCAAGCACTTAGAAGAGAAGTTTAGATGGCCTGTCTCAGGGACATGGGATGCCGAGTGCATCATGAGAGTAGAAGAAGCGTTATGGAAAAAGAAAGCCAGGCAATCACAGAAAGATGCCACAGAATTGTGGCGTAAAGAATCGCATAGACGAACAGAAAAAGAATTCAGAGAGAAGTAGAGAAGAATCCGAAAAAGCCAAAGAAAAAGAGTTACTAGAGGAAGGAGAACAGGTCAGATCAGAACAATTAGACCGTCAAAGAAATGCACTTATTTCAGGCATGTATCCAGTTCTTGCCGAGGGCCTGCCTAAGGCCAACCCGGAAGTACCCAGTAACTTACCCCCACCATTGGTCCCAACTAAAGTACGTCACCACAAGACCCCAGCAGCTATTTTTCTTTCTTCCTATTTAGACGATGTAGCTCCCGCGTATACCAATGTACACGTACCACCCATACCACCTGCTGACAATAATTTGCCCCCAGGTCCGCAACAGCAGATTCCTGCTGATCTGACCACGACCCCTCCATGTCACCAGATTCCCGCACCTGTTGTTACTTCCCCTACTATTCCTCCTGGTATTAATCCGCTTAACCCCTTTGGGCCCGCTGCTACTCAGGGTCCAGCCCCGTTACCGATCCCACATCCAGGTTATGCTCACGCTTCCGCCTCAGGAGGTGCTACAGGAGGTTATCGCACCCCGCCACATTTACAACGAATAACAATGAGAGAATTAGCAATGCAGCGTACGCCTAAAGCAACCCCAGCCGAAAAGCTTAAAGAATATCTTACAGATTGTAGATATGATACCGTGCCTGGAAAAACAGGACCCATGATGTTAGCCTCATTACGTTTAAGACGTGTTACAGATTATTTGATGTTATTTCCAGAAATGCCAGACCATCTAGACAATATATATCATTTTATCAGAACAGGAGAAAGACCAGAGTGTATTAGTGAAGCCATGGCACATCAGAAAGTTGAGACACAATCTTTAATTATGCGATTCCTGATTAATTGTTTGATAAGGGAACAAGATCAGCCAGGTTTTCGGAAAGAAGAGATGGAGGGATTGTCAAAATGGAGTCAGAATATTGCAGACTGTAAACATGATAAAGAGAAATGTATACATGCTATGATTAGAAAGATCCGTAAAGAAATTGTAGCCATACATAACCGACGAGAATCTGAAAGGCATCCTGAGTCAGACGATAAAGAAACCTCAGATGAGGAAGAACCAGTGAATACCGCAGAAACTAGTGACCTGATAGCATATGTAGGTAGAGAAAAACTCCCTAGACAGTACCCTCTTGATAGGCCCTTCGACAGACCCATTCGTTTAGAAAACAAGAAACGTTACCTTTGTCCGATACCAGAGCGATGTTCCCTCGAGCATATTTTCCAAATGACTGATAAAGTACTAAAGGAAAGAATAGGTTATCATGAACTTAATACCTTACGTGATCAGGAACTAGCCCGGTCAGCAGTCCAATGGGCCGGGGATGACAGCATATATAAAGATGATTCAGTAGTACAAACATTCTTAAGTCTTACCCCAGAAGAACAGCGACTAGCTGGTATATACATGACACAACATCTCATTATACAGTACGAAAACGAACAATCTGACCCAGGTCCTTTGTATAATCTATTGCAGGACTTACTCCTGAGAAGATGGAGAGGCCTAGGTACCGATTTAATTGACATCATTTTAGAACAACGACACAAATATAGAACGTTCCTGACTCCACATCATGTTTCCGTTCCACCCCCAGTTAGGCAACCATATCATCTAGACAAACAGAACCCTTTACGAGAAGTACACCCCGTTCAGTCAACCCCAGGGGGTGCGCTTCAACGCGTTTTTGTATACACGCCCATAACTAAAATGGAATTATTGGAAATGAAGAAAATAGTGCCAAGTCATGATAAAGACCCTGCAGGTTTTCACCGTGAAATAAAAGACATGTTACTCATGGGAGATTACACATATCCCGATATTATGAAAATATTGAAAGTATTATTGCCTGCCGGTATTTACGAGAAACTCAAAGAAAAAGAATGGGAGGTGGGAGATCAAAAGATTAATTGGACTGAATTAGAGAACGAAGAAACAGGACGAACCCCAGGTTTAGGTCTTGGGGACAAAACTAAAGCATTACCAGGTTTATTAGTTCAGGTTTTGCCAAGATTATTGACAACTAAAAAGGAAGATTGGGACGCGATTTCAGCCTGTAAACAGAAACACGATGAAGACACTAGTGATTTTTATTCCAGATTTGAGAAATGTTTTATAATTAATAGTGGCCTGAAAACCAGTAGCGAGTCTTACCCACACCTATTTGTGACCAAATTAGTCGAGAATTCCTTGCCCCAGGTTAAGAACAGAGTATTGAAAGTCGAGAGCACATGGCAAGCAAATACGCCGTCCCAAATGTTACAAATGCTACAGTATCACCAGAACAGAATCAGGGAAGAACATGATCACAAACAAAGGCGTATGAAAGACACTAAAATGAAAATGCTAGTTGCTCAGTCAGTTCCAGCCAATGGTCAGAAAAGGGGTACGACACAGTCCAATAATACGACTGCTCCTGTTAAAGGGACATGCAATTATTGTAAACAGCCAGGTCACTATGTAAACGATTGTGCAGTTTTGAAACACAACATAGCTACAGGTAAAACTAAAGAGAGACCACGTCCTCCTAGACAGGACCAGGTCCAACAACACACACCACAGAACGTGCAGCCAATACAGAATCCACAACAGACCATAACGGTACCACAGCCTCAGCCCATTGCCGCCACACAACATGTCACGCAACAGATGTACCAGTATGCACAATCCGACTACCCCGATTATCAGCAGTATACATGAAACAGCCTAGAGAGGGAGGTTGGCTTGCCTCTTATTGAGGTTCCTGTAGATCAAGAAGGTCCTTATGTACATAGTCAGGTATTAGGAAAGGATAGAAAGTTTTTGATTGACACAGGGGCAAGCAGAACTACCATCAGTCATGACGAGGTTCCAGGGGCACCCCTCTCAGGCTCACAGAATGTTTCCCTTGGATTTTCAGGAAAGCCTATTGTTAATGAAGTATCGAAACCCGTTCCTTTAGCAGTTGGTCCATTGTCACGTACTACAGATTTATTGCTCACGAAATCATGTCCAGAAAACTTGCTTGGTATTAAGACTCTGAAAGCTCTAGGAGCTGTAATTTGTTGTTCTCCAGAAGGAGTAAGGTTGTTCCTTCGTGATTTCAACGGACATTATGTATTGAGAGATTTTGACCCCAGGTTACAGAATGTTCCTGCACATTTATGGGCAAAAGGCCCCACTGGTGTAGGTTGTATGCACATTACTCCATACCGTGTGACACTCAAGCCAGGAGTTATACTACCACGAATCCGACAATACAAGTTACCACCTGATGCTGTAGTGGCTTTACTGAAAATCATTGACGAGCTGATTGCACAAGGAGTAGTTGTAGAAACTGACTCCAACGTTTGTAATTCCCCTATCATTCCGATTCTTAAACGCACTGATCCGAATGCACCTCCAGTCTATCGATTAGTGATCGATTTACGAGAATTAAATAAATGCATTATTCCTCAGTATCCAGTGGTCCCAGACATTTCGTCACTATTGACAGCTATTGATTCGGAAGCAACGTTCTTTACTGTAATTGATCTCAAGAACGCCTTCTTTAGTGTCCCCATTGATCCGGAAAGCCAATACCTTTTCGGATTCTGTTTAAATGGCCGAAGCTTCAAATTTGCACGCGCACCTCAAGGATTCACAGAAAGCCCCAGCATCTATAGCCAAGCATTGAAACGACAACTTGACAGTATTCACATGCCTGCCAACACTGCCCTACTCCAATACGTCGATGACCTGTTGATCACCGCCCGTAGTGAACATGAATGTGAACAAGCATCACTGACAGTCTTATATTTCCTGGCAGACAAGGGACACAAGGTGTCTCCTTCGAAGCTACAATTCTGTGCCCAGCAAGTGGTGTACCTTGGGCACTTGCTGTCCAAGTGGGGTAGGCAGCTGACACCCGAATGAATTCGGTTAATTGCACATCTTCCGCAACCCAAGACGCAGAAAGAAGTACGAGCTTTTATTGGACTCACTTCCTATTGCAGACAATGGATTCCCCAATATGCATTTCTAGCTAAACCACTCATACAGTTGACAACACAGGAGGCAGCGTCTTCGACTGTCCTCCCTTGGACACAGGAACATACACATGCTTTTGACGAACTAAAGAAAGCCTTATGTCAAGCACCAGTCTTAGCAACACCATGTTACAGCAAACCTTTTACACTTTTTGTCACGGAACGCGATGGCACAGCGTTGTCGGTTCTCACTCAGCTCCAAGCAGACAAACACAGACCGTGTGCTTATTTTTCGAGTACATTAGATCCAGTTGCCCAGGCCTTGCCTGCGTGTTTAAAGTCAGTTGCAGCGACAGCTCTAGCAATCAGACAAAGTGACTCCATTGTATTAGGACATCAATTGACAGTACAGGTTCCACATTCTGTGGAAGTTCTCCTAAACCGAACACAGACTCAGCACTTGACCATAGCACGACTGACAGGTTATGAATTGACATTATTCCAACCACACATAGAAATCAGACGTTGCAATACATTAAATCCTGCTACACTTTTACCATCGAATACAACAGATCCTACTCCACATGACTGCGTGGATGTGGTTAACACGATTACGAAACCCAGACAAGACTTGACAGATGTTGCATTACCCAATCCAGACCTGACACTTTATGTAGATGGTTCATGTTTAAGAACAAGTACAGGAGAATTAGTGGCTGCATATGCAGTGACCACTGAAACTGAAGTCATAGAAACACATCGCATTGACACTTTGTCAGCCCAAGCAGCAGAGCTCATTGCTCTGACTCAAGCCTGTATACGAGCCAAGAACCTTAAAGTAAACATATATACAGATTCACGTTATGCATTTGGAGTCGTACACGACTTCGGTGTCCTCTGGCAAGAAAGAGGTTTCTTGACCTCTCACGGAGCCAAGATCCAACATGGTCCCCTCATTCAAGCCTTGTTAGAAGCAATACATTTGTCTACAGCCATAGCCATTATGAAGTGCAAAGCACATACAAAGGCTACAGACACCATTTCCCAGGGTAACGACTTTGCAGACCGAACAGCGAAACATACAGCACTGACTCATACTCAAACGACTGATATGACAAAAACTGACGTAACCTCACTGACACATTGTATGACAGTTAGGGATCCTACACGAGATGTAATCGACATACAGACACATGCCACTCCAGATGAGATAAAGAAATGGACTGAACAAGGAGGGGTCCAGACAGATCAGGGATGGATGACGAAGGGAAAGACCACATGGTTTCTCCCCGACTCTATGGTTCAGGTTATCATCAATACCGCACATAGTCCAGCACATTTAGGAGAAAAAGCCATGTTAGACAGTTTACAGAACTTTTGGTTCAACAAGCATTTACGAGCAGCAGCAAAACAGAAAGTGCGTACCTGCATGATCTGTTGTCAGTTCAATCCCCAGGAAAAGGCATTCCCGTGGAACGAGGTGGATTTCATCCTCCCGACCATCCTTTTGAAGTCCTCCAGATGGATTATATCCAGATGGAACAATGCCGAGGATTCAAGTATGTCCTCGTAGTTGTATGTGCCCTATCCCGATGGACAGAAGCATATCCAGTCCCAGATTACACTGCCCCGACCACTGCAAAGCAGTTGGTACGTGAGTTTTTCCCTCGATACGGTTTGCCCCGTGTTGTGTATTCAGACAACGGTCAGCCATTTTCTTCTGAACTCATGAAGCAGGTTTCACTTCTATTGGGGTACCAGTGGAAGTTTCACTGTGTCCGACATCCCGAGGCAGCAGGTCTCGTGGAGCGATACAATCAGACTCTGAAAACTCGCCTTGCAAAAGTGTGTAAAGAGAAAGGAGTAGATTGGATAGTAGCTTTGCCAGTTGCCCTTTTTTATATGCGAATGGTAGCCCATTCTAGGACAGGGCTATCCCCGTATGAGGTGGTCTTCGGTAGACCTCCTAATATGTGGGGGACGCCTCTGCCGCGAAAAATAACAGATGTTGACAGTAATATGCTGACAGATTACCTTGCTTCCTTGATGTCTGCACTACAATCATGTCGTTCACAGGTTGCGGCAGCCTTCCCAGACAACACCGAGGTGAAGCCACATGAACTGGTTCCGGGGGACATAGTGGTTGTCTGAAATTTCGACAGGTCAAGCCCTCTGGAGCCCCGCTGGAAAGAACCGAAGATCGTCTTGTTAACAACCAGGACTGCTGTTAAGCTGGAGGGGAGGAAAGGCTGGGTTCACTCCAGTCACGTGAAGCGCTTTCATGGACTTCCGCCAAAAACTAATTCCCAGGACTCTCACATTCCAAACATCGATACTAAACTCCCCCTTTTAGAGAAAACTCCCCAGCAGGAGTTTCGCATGAAGTTGAGGTCTAGTAAGTCAGACAGTTTAATTGTTTAAGTCCCCTCCTGGGTGAAGCGGTTAGGCAGTTTCTGACATGTTCAAGTTAGACCCAAATAGAGAGAGAGATAGACAGGAGATCAAGAAGCAAAAATATTGTAAGAATCTCCAAAGCCGATGCATTTGTACATTACTTATTATGTTTTTTCTGAGTCTTACGGTTATTATTCTGAGTTGGATACTATACATGTATTTTCCTATTGCACATTCGTTTTCTAATGACACTACCGAGCACACGTTTAGTGCTCTGCCCCCACACGAATTGTCTTATCGACTTGCGCTGCGCAACAATACATTCATTCGTATGTTACACCATTCTCACCAGATCAACAATGCTACTAATTGTTGGATATGTGGCCGACTCCCTCCCTATCAGAACTACAAGGGAGCTCTGCCCCTCTTTCCTTACCCGTTTACACATAATGGTTCCTGTGGCGCATGGTTTAGTTTAACCCCTTCCATGCTCATGACGAGCTCAGCTCGTCATGAGGCACAGTGGAGCTGTGCTGATGACGAGCTGAGCTCGTCATGAAAGGTGCAAAATCACTCTTTCCAGCACAGGAGGGGAAAATGCACAGCAGCGATCTGGTTAATATCCTCTTTAGACACTGAATCCAGAGTTTCCCAAGGCAATTGGATATGGGGAAATCTGAACACAGTCATGAACAAAGCATGTTTCCCGAACGAAGAGGGCCTACCACAAATGACAGGGACCGATCTAGAAAATGAAGTGTATGGATTAGGCAATTTTACACTTAACCTCATGATTCTAAATGTTCAATCCGAGACCAGTCCAGACTTGCCATCCATATCAGTTTTACCAGCAAAAGGTGTATTATGTGTTAGAAAGATAGGTTCAGTACATCTAGGTCACAGTGACTGTACTACTGTGGTCGAATTCAGTGATAAAGGCAAGTCTACATTCAAAGCTTCCCGACATTCCTATTTTATATGTGGTCAGACAGCTTATGTCCGTTTACCTCTAGACTGGGATGGTACCTGTTTCATTGCATTCCTATTGCCACCAGTTTTCCTAGCCCCATCTGACTATCACAGGAATTCCCGCCTTAATATTGTTAGACACAAGAGAGATCTCCCACTAGTTGATCAGACTGAAACTGCATGGGAACAATATACAGATTTCAATAAAGGATTCTTTCCCTATCTAGGCACTGTCTCCAATAGTAAACTGATACGCAAATTAACCAGAACACTCAAAGAGGTAGTGAATGAGACTACTTCTGCTTTGGGCAACTTAACAGAGGAACAGTCTGCTATGAGACTTGTTGTTCTTCAGAACCGCCTTGTCCTTGACGTCATCCTGGCCGATAGGGGCGGAGCTTGTAGAGTCATCGGATCCAGTTGTTGCGTGTTTATTCCTAATAACGCGCCATCAGTCTATAAGGCCATTACCAGACTTCACGAAATTGCCCATCAGATACATCAGAACCCAGGCTCCTGGACTTGGTCCGGTTGGTTCTGGAATGTAATAACAGCCTGGGGATGGAAGCTACTGTCATTCCTAGGAATTATATTGGCCATAGTATTCAGTTGTTGTTTATGTTTACAATGTGGGCCAGCGATTTGCGGCTTTTGCTCCACAACATGTGTTCCCCATTCAAGTACACGTTTCCATTCCCGAAGAAAGAAAGAAGAACAACTGATGTTATACGAGCAAATAGATGGTCTCATGAATATTGATATCACTTAATGGGTCCGTAGGGGACAAGGAGGGAATGAGGTAATTGAAATTTTTATGGTCAGGTATGTCCCCTAACGCGTACCCCATCGACTCCATGTACGAGTTTAAAGTGCATGTAACTTCCCTCCGCAACCGAATCTGGAAACGCAAATTCATTTGCGTTCAACGTTAACATGTCCTCTTTCAGATCCACCATGAATGGATTGATAATTCAATTCCTAAGTATGCCGTGCCACCGTCTTTACCTGGTGCACTTTCACGTTTTTCCTGGCTCTGCCGAGCTAGGCCCTGATTTCTGCTCAAGCCACTTCTGTCTCTGCCCCTGAAAGCTGCAGCCTGGGGATGCATCCCTGACCTCTGCCTTACTTCCTGCCAAGCGAAGCGATGCCTGGCTCGGCCTGGCCTGCCTGCCAAAACAGTATTTTGCCTTCATGTTATCAGCGTAGCCAGTTCAGCTCCTCGAAAACACATTCTTGTCTAGTGAAATATATACCCGGTTGCAGAGCAAGGGCCAAGCCTTCCTGTCTCCTTCATGAAATTCATCGCTCCCGTTACCATGGCCCATGGCTCCATGCATTACACGTAGACACATATGTATTCAGTATAGAATAGCCTCTGCCCGAGAGACCTTTTACTCCAGATTAAACATCCCCAAACACAAGATATCAGATAAGTTATAGGAACAGGTCGATCTGACATGCCAGACTTCTGTCTCCTCTACCAGTGTTAAAAGTCAAGCCCTCAGCTTTCTCCAGTTCCACGTCAATCACACGTCATATTGAATGCGCACGCACCCAAGTCATAGGTTTCAGCTGACTCTGCAAAATCCTCTACGCACCCACCCACTTATGACACTTTTCTGTGACGTTTTCAGTACACACCTCTGTGCACACCCTTGTTCACGCCTTTTTGCTACGCACATGTGTTCTTATCTTGCTCTTTTCCACTTGTCACGCCTACTGTATCCATTATCATTGTGTCATTTTACTATATATGTCATGTACTGTTAATAAATCGTTGACATCTTTTTCTGCCATCATTGCACACCCGAACCCTTGTATTGATGGAATAGATTTCCATGACTCGAGTCATTTATGATTAAAGCCCGTATGACTCTGATGCCACGGACTCTGCCTCTCATTTGATTGAGCTATTTTTTTGTAACCTGTCTGAAATTATATGGCAAACTCGTATACGGTAAAATATTTACCACAGCTCAGAAACAAAATGTGCCATTTTCCTGAAAATTGCAGCCGATTCCGTCCACAAACGCCAAAGTTATTAGACATAGAATTTTCAAAAGTTCCATAGAGAAAAAATCCTAACTATATATACCTACTGGCGACCGCCAGTAGGTAATATATATATATATATATATATATATATATAAGAATTCACAGTCCTGAATTGCAGAGAACAGCGAACTTACACAAACCAGGTACAGACCACAAAGCAAGGAATTAAAGATCAATGGTGTGCTTTATTCCATCAATGGGGACGGCAACATGACGCGTTTCGTCCGGGAAACCCGGACTTGATGACAATAATATATAATTTGTATATGTCTATATATATCTATCTATCTATATATATATTCAGTAAAAAAACCATAGGTTTCACATCAGTTATAGTTAGCTGGAAAATTTTACTGACATAAAACCATAGAAATTCAACTTTATAGTTAGTTGGACTCACTATAACTTGCGCGTGTAATGCACTGCTGATGACGTCACATATTACATCATTCATTGGGCTACATTTGGGCTACATTTTTGCTCTAACATATATAAAGCCCAATGTAGCACAATACATTTTTTTCCAAAGTTAATTTTCGTAAAAAGCACTTCAGAATAGGGCTACCTGTCCCTACAATTTCCCTTTTTATTTTTTTTGTGGGCTCCTGATGCGCGCCCCGGGGAGCGCCCCGAAAAGCGTACTTCTATAAAGCGTCCCGAGGCGCGCTCCGGGGAGCGTCCCGAGAGCGCCAATATCCCGAACGAAAACATGATCGTGACGGCTACGTGATCGTGACGTATCGCGTAGCCGCGTCCGCGTGATACGCACGGCATAAGCGCACCTGGAAGCATTCGAGCGAATACGATCGCGCTACGTACGCGTCTGACACGCTTACGCGGCGCGCCTCTGGCCGCGCCCCGCGGCGCGTCGCGTAAGCGCGTCGGGTCATGTGACCAGAAAATAACACTTTTCATTGGTTCATAACAGTTTTGGTTTCATAATGATGAAGCCCATGGTCATGTGACCTGTAAATAACACTTTTCATTGGTTCAATAATTATTTTTTTCTAAATTTAGAGAAACCCACCCATTTCTCTCACTATTGATTTGCACTTGTAGAGAGCAAGAGGTGTTTTGTGAATTTTCAACTCATTACTTTCCTGATCTACAGCAATGACTGCAAGGGAGTCATCCAGCAGTGATTCAGATGGATTTGTGCAAGAGGACCCTCCTCACCAGAAAACAAAGAACCACTTCATCTGGAAATTTTATGACATCCCTGAAGGACAAAAAAAAGTTAATGCATGTAAAGTAACTTGTAAAATATGTGGAAGTATTTTATCCAGAGGCAATCCTCTAAAAAAATACAGCTTTGGAAATGCCAATTTAATTAGGCATGCCAAAAGAAGACACCCCAACAATTACTCCAGGGAGAGTGTCAGGGAGCTGGCAGAGAAGGCACGAAGAGATGGCAGCAGCACCTCCACTGGTGGAGCAACACCTTCAGGTTCAACACGTGCAAGAATGGTCCCTAACGTCCAGCCGGTATTTGCAGGAATAAAATTTTTATGCAAGGACTGTGATGAACTACTCTGTTACGGGGAGCAGAGCGTTGAACTCATTGCAATAAAGAAACAGGAACACCAATGCTCTCCCCGTCCCTAAATGTTCTCATTTTTTTGCTCCTGTTGAGCATTTTTTGAATCCCTGTTTTTGTTTTTCCCCTGTAAAAAAATCCCAAAAAAATATAAAATCGTTTCAAAAAGTATAAAAAAAATATAAAACAACAAAAACAAGTACTTTTCAGAACTACCTCCAATTTATGAAAAAATGCTATATTTTTAAAAAAAAGTGTCATTCTTTTTCTCAATCGTACGCTCACTGGTGCGCGTACCAGGCGCTCCCCCGGCGCAAATCAATGACCCCCACATCAAACCTAGGGGGTCAGGGGTGGTGTACCCTGCCCCCTTTTGCTCATTTCCCCCTTTGATTTTTACCACCTCAATCCTACCAAGGTACAAGATGGCGGCCGCTGCGGACTGTTTCGAATGTTTACAGACACCCGAGAGCCAATCAGCTTTCCATACGCAAGTCGCATGGCGCGCTTTGAGCGCTCCCCGGCGCGCGTACCGGGGCGCGGCTCTAGATATATATATATTTTTGAACCTAAATTATTTAAAATCCACTGGAGCACATATCTCGAGACATAGCAAAGGCACATCGGGCTACCAGTCCCTACAATTTTGACAAATTAGGGGGAAATCCATTCAGCCGTTCGGGCTAAAAGTGACATCGACCGCCCTATGGAAATTAACATGGGGAAAACGCGTTTTGGGACCCCCCTTTTATCTCGGCCCCCGCTTGACGCATCCCCCCCAAACTTTCAGGGAAGGACCGGAGCTCCACGAGGCCATTTTGAGGAAATTTTCAGGCAGATTCGTCAACCGGCGCCAAAGTTATTCCAAATAGAATTTTGAGATTTAACATTGAAAAAAATCCTAACTATAACTACTTACTGGCGACCGCCAGTAGGTAATATATATATATATATTCACTGAAAAAACCATAGGTTTGACACATGTTATAGTTAGCTGGACATTTCACTCATATAAAACCAATGAAATTCCCCCGTTATAGTTACTTCAGCTAACTATAACTCGCCCGCCCGCAATGCACTGCTGATGATGTCACACATCACATCACTCATAGCATCATCTATTAAATGGGTTAGTTTTGAAAACTACATATATTTTATATATGTAGATCTGAAAGTTGGTTGAACAAAAATGTACTATATAAGTGTATAACCGGTTGCTTTTTGGGTGAAAAATAGATTCTATAACTGACTGATTAAATATATCTTAATGAGTACATGGGTTACTGAGTAATATTTAAAGATATACATATCTGTGTCTGTCTATCAGTTTCTATTTTAGTGGCTGAATGTGTTGATGAGTAGCTATATCACTGAAACATTTTATCTACATAGGTTATTGTTGCTTTATTATTACCAAGAGTGTCTCAGTGTCTAAGTGTTAATATGGTACATTAAGAGTTTTTACATATTGCATACATGCCTGAATCAGTGACATACTATTCCTATATGTTGCAGACAACATATGTGACATATTAGATGTTATCAGTGATGTTAAAAGTGATGTCACTGACCATGTGATGAGTGATGTAATATGTAACATCATCAGCAGTGCATTGCGGGCGCGCAAGTTATAGTTAGCTGAAGTAACTATAACCAGGGAATTTCATTGGTTTTATATGAGTGAAATGTCCAGCTAACTATAACATGTGTCAAACCTATGGTTTTTTCAGTGAATTTCATAGGTTTTTTAAATGCTACTTTCTAACTATAACGTGTGTAAAACCTATGGTTTTTTCAGTGAATTTCATAGGTTTTTTAAATGCTACTTCCTAACTATAACGTGTGTAAAACCTATGGTTTTTTCAGTGAATTTCATAGTTTTTTAAAATGCTACTTCAGAACTATATCGTGAATGCAACCTATACTTTTGTCAATAAAGTTCTGGCAATATTTTTTTCGGAAACAAAACCGTTTTCTTGACAGTTCAGGTTGTATAGAGACTCCTTGTAAAGCAGTACTGAATTTGAAAGTCTCTACCTTGCCTTATTTTCAACGTATTGAAATTTGTCTGTAAATAGAAATGGCCTTTCTAAACTTTCGTGCGCGACCCGGTGCGCGCACTCTAGGCACCAGTTGTCAACAAATGGACATCGCCTTTCCGAACTTTCGTGCGCGACCGAGTGCGCGCACCCTCCCATATATTTCGGGAAAACTTTGCAATTTAAACTCATTGAATTTCTTCATAGACCCCTCAAAGAACTTATAGTACGTCAAAGAGACTGTACCTAGGCTTCTTTTTTATTGTTATGAAACTTTTCATTAAATGGAGCCGAATGTCTTTTTAAACTTTCGTGCGTTACCGGATGTACACACCTTGGTATTTTTTTAGAAATATAAAACGTTTCATACTTTAACAATTGTATGCTTGAATCCAGCTCAGAAGATATACAAAATCCGGATGT
The DNA here is from genome assembly GCF_964263255.1 of Lissotriton vulgaris. Lineage (NCBI taxonomy): Eukaryota > Metazoa > Chordata > Amphibia > Caudata > Salamandridae > Lissotriton > Lissotriton vulgaris. Next base: position 115,257 of record NW_028254081.1, read on the forward strand.
GTTTGGATTTACTCCTTTTCACATTTTGAAACTTCGCTGAATAAGACCGCTACTTCCAAATAACGTACGTGACTAGATACTGTCACCGCGTACACGTCTTGAGACGTGCATGTGAAGTCATGTGACTTGAAAACAACACTTCCAATTGGTTCTTAGTAGTTTCTATTCTGGAATTTACACGCAGCACTCCACCCACTTCCCTCACTATCTTTTCTACTCTCAAGAGAGAACAACGTCCTACATCTTTCGGAAGACTTTGCTGAAATGGCTACCGTATTGCATTCATCTTCAGAATCTGAACAAAATGATCGACTACCTTTAAGAAGAAAAAAAGAATCTTTCATCTGGCAATTTTTCACTTATCCTGAAGATCAAAAGAAAGTGAATGCGCCAAAAGTAACCTGCACGATATGTAACTTGGTTCTCTCAAGAGGAAATCCGACAAAAAAATATTCATTTTCCATACATACCATGGTGCGGCATATCAAACAAGTGCACCCTGTGCAATTTGCAAAGGCATCGACAAGAGCCCTGGCCACGCTATTACCATCAGAGGTGGCCAGCACATCTTCTGATCGACGACCTGTATCTCCATCGAGTGCAGAGATGGACTTGAAACCATATTTAGCAAAGGTGCACATGAAATGCAACGACTGTGGAGAAATTCTTCTGTACGGAGAGCAGAGCCTCAATCTTATTAAACTAAAAATTGAGAGTCATAAATGCTCCGAGAAAAGATAAATTTTTTCATTTCATTTTGATCCTGTGTCACAGTTGAAAATGTCGGTGCAAGTTTAAAAAATCAAAAACAACATAACACTTGTTTTAAAAAAAAAAAAAAAAAGTTATTTTCAGAACTAACTCATTGTACCAAAAAGAGCTCTATTCACAAGCTGAAGTATCAACGCTTTTTTTCAGGACAATTATGCAAAAAAGCGACGATACTTCGGAATATTATGAAGGAGACGTAATACATTATCGTCGATTTCATCCACAGGACACTGCAGATAAAACGACGATAATAGCCTTCATAATATGATCTATGAATTGCTATCGAAACCTACGTTACTTGTCTTTACATCTAACATTAGATTCGATTGCAATTCATAAAGCATATTATCAACGCCGTTATCGCCGCTATATCTGCAGTTTTCTGCCGATAAAAGCGGCGTTAATGTTTTACCTATCCTTGAAAATATTCTGCTGCACCTTCTTGAAAACGGCATTACATCACCTGCCGTAAGACCACTTTGCATATGTTGCGCACAGTAACTTAATGACATGCAAAGTGGGCGTAGGTCAAAGCACATTCAAAATGTGGTTGGAGGGCAAAACACCCTATCACAAAAAGAGGCGTTGCGAGAAAAAGTTTATCGCAAAACTGTTAAAGCCTCGTCTAATCAAACAATCGACATCGTTAACATAACAGTGTAGTAAATAAAACTAAATCCACCCCGTCCCCCAATTACAAAGCACACATTACTGTGTGAAAACACCTTTTGTTTTCACGCGATAATGTGAAATACTGAGGCTGTTACAGGATTTACTATCACATATGTGTTCCCATTGATGTTAAAGCACTAAAACCGTGCAAAATTCCACCGATAGCGGCGCTATTTTTAACGACGAACACCGGCGATTTTTATCGCTTAGAGGCCTTGCTATTATGACGGTTTATGTCCTAAGTCTTTGATTCTCAAACTGTGCAACGCGGCTCCCCTGTGTGCTGTAATGAGGTGCCAGGGGCGCCGCGCACACTCTAGAGTGACTAACCATCCATAAATTCCACTGACATCTCTACCCAGTTATCTGTAATTCTGGCCATCAAAAGGAGCTGCGCTGCTCCCCTCTGAGAGGCCTTACTCCCACTGCTGCAGCAGCCTCGCAGTGCTCCAGGAGCAGAGGAACAGCCCCTCCTATCCATTGGAGTTCTGTGTCGGTCTCATTACACATACTAAATGAAATACATTATACAATACTATATTAAACAATGCCATGCTTGTTGCTTTTTAATTTTAATAATCTTGCAATCATTCGCAAAGCCAATACTCATGGCTTCTTTTTCGTGACAAAAAACTTGCAATATTACATATCTACATAGAATAACAGAAAAAACATAACACTACAAAGGCCGAACACTCTACTAAACGCAGATTTGTAACCTATAGGGCAGATTTATGTTAACTGGTTCATACCCAGATATGCACCAGTTAATGTGCACCACAGTATGCTACTGCTCCGTCACCCATGGTGTGCCACATTTATAATGTGGCGCACCATGGTACAAAAACAGCATAGATGCGTAACACATCTGTGCCGAAAAAGTAATACATTGCTAGAGTTGTGTTGCAAGTGTGATGCAGCTCCAGCAACGCTCACCAGTGCACTATATTCACAATGCTGCGTCAATACCTACGCCTGCTTCAAGCACATGCACAGTTTTGAAACAGCATGGGCCTGAAAGTCACTGAGTGAAATCTCATGGATTACAGTCAGCCACTTTCAAAACGCATTCCTTCAGAGGAACACTTCCTTATGGTGCAGGGCTTTAGAATGTGACATATCTCCTAGATCCATAACGTTGTAAATATGGTACATTATTTGCACTGTCATTGTATTAAATAAAGTGACGAAATTGTGGCGCAAAGAGACGCAAGGTCAACATAAATATGCCCCAATGTGTTTTAAAGTGCCCTCTAAATTACAACCAACACTCTCTTTGAAGAGACCGCCCAGTTTTTTTTAACACCTGTTAAGTCCTTCCATCCTCATGACAGAGCCGCTCCGTCACGAGCATTGCCTGAGCTGTCCTCATGACGGACCGGTTTTGTCATGGCCTTGCCGCTGTGCTTGCGCAGCACTGTTATTGCGCCTCCATGACACGTTCTATTCACTAAGCGGAGCCATGACAGAACCACTCTATCATGAACACATCTCAACCGTGGCTCGTGAAGGAGTGGCTCCATCATGAGCATACGAGTACCACTCAGCCCCCCGCCCCCCTAACGCTGAGGCAGAATTGCCACTGCAGCAAAGGACTGAAAGTCCTGGAAAGAACACCATGTAACATTTAATATCATTTACCACCAATGTTTTCATATATCAATGTTGCTGAACTCACTCAGTGAAATGTCGCTCATTTCATTAAATCACTTTTAAAGCATGCTTTATAAGAATGCACCCAATCCTATGTGGAAGTGCTTATATTAAACATGACATTGCTATAACCAGCATAGACAAAGAAATGACACAGTGATGTAATAGTTTCTTTATTTTTTATACTTACCTAAAAAATAGTAAAAAAGTAAAGTAAATTTCTTTTAAAAACATAGTATCTGTGGAAAAGAAGTAAAAATAAGATTATAATGTACATTTCATAAAAGAAAAAAAAGTAGGAGTCAATAAGAGAGAGGCAGAGAAAACTCTCGGATGTTATTAGTTGTACTTACCTTATAAATGTAATATCTGTGGAAGACAGTAAAAAAATCTGTTATAATACATATTTCTAAATTCAATGTAACAAAATAACTTAAACAACATATTAAATGGTTTATTTTTGCTGTCCTCAGAATACATTGATTTTCACTATAAACAGTGATTTCAATATTTATCATCATATAACAGCGGGGAAAAAAAAAACACAATCAAAATGATTGTGTTTAAAAAACCCATACAAAATCTCCATACATGATATAAATACCGAAAAAAAACATGTCTTAAATATTTTTCTCAAATTCGCAATTTCTTCAGTAAGCACACTACATCTTCCACAGTTACAAACTAATTAAACTATACGACCTATTTTTAAATATATCTCAACAAAGCCCCGTGCAAGTATCTTCTATAAAAATCTATCTTAAGTACACATTTTCTTCTCTCATACCTTTCCGCGTGGCCAAATTGTATAAGTTAACTCATTATCTTTTAAATACCTCTCCAAAAAACTTGCGTCCATATATGTTCTAAAATAATTATCTAAAGTACTCATTTTATTCTCTCATATTTTTCCACGTGGCCAAATACTATGAGTTAAGCAGTTTTTTTCTGAAATTTCTTAATCTTAGTCTTATCTATTCTTTTCTGAATCTTTACAGTTAAAATTTGTAACATGTTCTATACCATCAAACATTAAGTAAACTTGTACCTGATGTTATCACTATGCCAAACACAAATTTCATTTCTAGATTTGTACACCCTCAGTTACATGATATTTGTAAACCACAAAGTTTCATATCTTTACAGTATTAATCTTCCTACAGCAAGTGATTCTACTGAAATTTAGGTTCCAAAAATAGCAGATAGGAGTTAGTTAAGGCAAAAGGCAAACGTTTCTTAAAAGTCAATTGACTATCATTGCAAAGCGTCCAGCCGCTTGCACACTTCAAATAAGCTGTATAATGTCCTGATGATGTTGAAGGCCCTTCATGAAAAATAATGGCTACTGTTACAAATGTTCTTCTAGAAATAGATACTTGAGAAGCCACAAAATTTTTAATTAAAGTTGATAATTTACTCCCATCAGCTCTGCATCGTTTAAACATTAAAATTACATATTGTCCATATCTGTGGATAAATAAAGTTGATAACATTTCAGACTTACATTTAGAACAGACCATGTTCTGATGCGCATCTTTAACTAGTTTATTAAAAGACACTTCTTTACAGTCTGGTAATGTTAAATATATAAATCTTTCACTGTGTATATCAGTAATACTTGAAAATGAGCAATTATCACACTTATGTTCCCATTTATAAGAAAGGCCAAAAAGACTATCAATATCTACACCTTCATCTTCTAAAACTGTAAACATATACATAATAAATTCCTGACAATCTTGCTGAATATTCTGAGAAAATTGATTTAGTCCTGCACATATGACTAAAACATTCCTTAGTTCTGAAACAATTGCTACTTCACTATCACCACTACTACATTTTTCAAATACAGAATTTAATGAATAGCAAAATGTTTGCTCCTGATTTTCTACAATCTGTTCCTTAACATTTTTTAGAAAAAAAACAACATTAACTACTACATTTGCATAGCAGTTGACACCAGACCTGTTTTCAAACTTAAATTCAACAATCTCTTCAATACTAACCGTTTTCTGACGCCTACCAACAACAGCGACATCTTTTTTTTGTTGTTTCTCGACTACTTCAGCACATTTTTCCTCATTTCTCCTTTTCTGACCAACCATACGCCTTTCAATTAAAGGATATTGAGGTAAACTTGGAGCATATTCTCTTCTTAACCTATTATACTCCTTCACACAAAATGTAAATCTGCACTAATCTTTGTCTCATCATAATCAATTAGATAAAGTCCACATAAAGTTCTAACTCGCGATAAAGCAACATACCCCATACCCTCTTTGAATACAGTGCTTCCAATATTTACCAAAGCACAATCTACACTTAAACCTTGAGATTTGTGAATAGTCACTGCATATGCCAAACAAATTGGAAATTGCTTCCGACGACATATAAGTCTTTCACAAGCAAAAAACGAGTTGAACAGCGACTAATTTGTTGAACTACCTCAATTCCATCAAATTTTATTCTTAAAAATTCAATCTCATCTCTATTTGTGTAATTGACAAAACCAACAACATTACCCATTGCTCCATTAACCAATCCTCTTTCTACATGTAAATTTCTCCTTATAATTATCCGACAATTTAAACATACATACAGATTTTTCTCTAAACCAGCAGTTTTAGATATAGTTTTTTGAAGAGAATCCAATTTTAACTTCAACTTTTCAGACAAAACAATAGTACTACCTTCATGCTCTATTCTATCTTTAGCTTCCAGTTTTTTAATTTCCTGATTTTCTAAATTCAACGTTTTCTCATTAAAAACTGAACATTCTTTGAGAGTTGGCATCAAGCATATCACTGACTTATCTGCTACCTCTTTACTATATATTTTCTCAGGTACATTATCTTCATTAGGAAACAGCTTGGAAAGTAATTGTGTTCGTAGAGTGTCTTTCGCATCCTCAGTTAGTTTTCCAATCCTTATATCTTGAAGAATATTTCCATATTTAGTATCCTTTGCCTGTCGCATATTTTGAATCAGTTCAGTATATTTGAAATTTGACCATATATTAACATTTCCGATACTGCCCAGGCACTTTCTGGTCTCCTCATGCGTAACAGTTTCAAATACAGGTTGTCCTTTCACAGGAGTTAGCTGCAATAGATCTCCAAAAACTATGCCATGTTTACCTCCAAATAACACATCATACTCTGTCTTAAGTATCTGTTGCATTCCTAAATGCACAAAAGCAAGCATTAAATTGGATACCATGCTTACCTCATCAATAATAAGAAGTTTCATTTTTTTAAGGACTCTAGAAACTTCAAAACAAGCTTCTCCAGATAGCTTGTGATATTGTAATTTATTTTCATGCTCAACTGGCAGCATCAGTAAACGATGTAAAGTAATACCTTTAATATTATGTGCTGCCAATCCAGTTGGAGCAGTAACAACACACAACAGTGTTGACTGAGTTCTTTGCTGTAGATATGTAGTAATTCCTTTAATTAAGAAACTTTTACCAGTTCCTGCTTCTCCGCTTACATATAGTTGAATAGGTTCAAATGACATACATGAGCAATCTTTTCTCTCATGACGAAAGCCATGCTCAATGTGCTCTGTCACTTCATCATATATCTGCCTTTGCTCAAGATTAAATTGCTTCTTTAATTCTTCTAAGTCGATTACTTCCTCTTGACCTTGCTGCATTGCTCTTTCCACCTCATCCATGGCGGTGGCTGCTTCATTTTGGATAATTGGTTCTCCCAGTGGATCTTGACTTAATGAAGCCGAACTTTGACTACCTTGTGAACTATCTCTAGCAATCTCCGCTGCAATTGTTGCTTCTTGCTCTATTTCATCATTCAACATTTGGAGATAATTACTAAAAACAGGACATTCAATACTACTTTTAGATGCGTTGAATGAATCTTCATAACTATCAAAGTCCCCAAGTAGTTCCTCTTCTCTACGCCATGGTTTAAAGAGTTGCAAAAGAGCAAAATAGTAAAATTCTCTTTTGTCAGGTGTATCGCAACTCAGTTTCCGATGATTATTCAAGTGTCCTTTTCTTTGTTTCACCAGACATCCTTCATGTCCAATTACAGCGTGTACACCTTTATCAATATTCTCTGTAACATTCCTTTTAAAAGTGTAGTTTTGAAGTATTTCATACAGACAAATGTTTTCAAGCAGAGTACTTCTATTTGGATAGTATGAATCCAACATATTTGTTTTCAGAATGTCTGTACTGTTTGGTTCTTTCTGGGCTAAATATTCAATTTCTTGCACAGGTTTCAGAACACGGTTTCGTGTTTCTGCAAGACCTAAACTCACCCAGAGAATAGTCCTTGATTTTGCATAAAGACTTGCTGATGATAACCGGTCACAACATTCATATGCTCCAATTTCTCGATGAGGCAACATCTTCAAACTGTACGTATACAATTTCTTGCTTAGGCTCTTTTCATGAGAAATGTATTCCCACATCTCCTTCAGTTCCGTCTTTTCAGATTTCGTGATGTAAGACGTTACATATCGAGCCACAGCAATAGAGTTGTCTGCAACATATTGTATGTCCATGTTAGCATTCCACATGGACAAAATGACTGGGTTATAGTCATTTATATATTTGGATTCTTCACCTCTTCTTAAATTGTACGTATTTTTAGGTGACCTTCTTCTGATATTATGTCGCAAACATGACATCAAATTGTTGACTCTTCCTTTTGAAAGTACCGGTCGTGCAAATCCAAAACGACATTTGGTGTAGAATTTACTCTTTGATTTGAATTTTCGCCGACAATATTTTCCACAATGAAGACTTTGAAAACGTAACACTTTTCCTCTTAAGTCCTTATCAGTTGTACTATTAGGTATGTCACAAGTGGCATACTGTTCAATAAAAGACAGTACAGTCTCATCCGAGTCTGTTCCAAATTTAGGAGCAGCCTTGATCCATAACAGCATATGAATATGAGGAGCACCTCTTGCTTGATATTCTTTTCTCCAAAAGAAATCCAGTACTTCACCAAGAGGCGGATTTTTCTTGTTTGTAATAAAAGACATCATAGCTTCAAATCTATGATTAAAATATCTGCAAACATTAACTGGATCTAACGAACACAGTTCTCCAGGTGTCTTGTAGTTTATATTTTCTATGTTTGCATTCGCCTCCCGAAGAAATTCAAGTAAATCTTCCCAAGCATACTCTGCACAGCTTAGAGTTAAAAACCATGTTGGTGCTCCTAAGTTTCTAAGCATGCACTTCAAATCTCCATGACGACGGTACCAATACTCATTAGTACCACGCTGACAAGCCATTAAATTAATTAGGTGTGAATCCAAAACACTATCTTTCTGTTGCACTTTATCCATATATCCTTTGCTGAAATATTTTGCAGATGAACTCCACTTTTTAAGATATGGTTTACTGCATAAGACAGACCAGATAAGTCACTCTCAAACAGAAGATGAAACAAATATTGAATGCATTGGCGAAACCTCGGATCTTCTGCATATAATCTTGTTGTCCGGTATTCAGATGCAGGAATCTGCATAGGTCGATCATCATATCGTGTACCTTCACCTGTAGGGAATAACTGTGGAAAACAATGACCTTCCAAACTTTCTTCCTACACACTAATAGGATTTCCTTTCGCTTTTTTCATCTGAAATAATTCAATAGCATTCCCTATTGCTTTTTTGGAATGCAGTGGATGAACACTGTAATGTTCATAAATTTCTTCACTTCTGGATACGTCAACTTTTTCAATTTGTCCAATAGACAAATCATTGTCCTCTTCTTCACTTACATCTTCTTCTTCTACGTATACATCTTTATAGTACTTATTGTTTTGGACTAAATACACGTTGCCTTTTTGACTTTTCTAACATCCACTAAATCTTGCCAGATTTTCTTACTCTTTGTAGGTACACCATTAACTGGAATAACTAGAGGTTCCTCTTCTACATTTTCAACACCAATTGTTTCCATATTTTTTTTTTAAATCAAGTGGCAAATATACAACTCTACCCTTTAATCCTCTTTGTAAATCTGAAGGATTTAATTTGCCAGTCTTAGGCTCCATACGAACAATAGCCTGAAAAGGATGTACACATTGAATCAGAATAGTCTCATAAGTATTTAAATCCATCAATTGTGATGGAATATTTATCAACTCTAGATTATTATGAACACCTCTAGCAGGCATTTTATTTTCATTTAATTTATTATAACAATATTTACAAATACGTTGCTCAAAACCCAAATCAAAATAGTTTTCCACCAACAAATAAGTTGCAAAATCTTTCCATTGACTATTACTTTCATCTTCACTTTTTAAATATAAATCAACTAACCTAGTTTGACTTTTGTAATGAATGCGTCGACAACAGACACAAGAAAAATGTGGTTCTCACCTGCAATTACCTTAAACTTTATTATTTCCTGTTCAAAATTTTCAATATTAACATTTCCAACATTTTCTAACACATTTCCTTCTATAATTATATCAGTTTCTGCATTATCTTCCTCTGGACCAAAATAACTTACCTCAATTTCTGCACAAATCTTCTTAACATCTAATTCACATCCATGCAAAAGAGCACTATTTAACTGTTTAAGTTTAAGTGCTGGACTTTTTGCATAATACAACTTTCTCACAAATTTTCTCATTTTAGTATGATGCACTGCTAACATCCTGAAGTGATGAAACACAATCTGGCATATTTTTTTAGAAAGACAAGCCAGAGAATGACCTTGCAGACCTATTTTTTCTCGCACTCTGCAATGATCTAATTCTTGCAACATTACAATTTTTTTTAAGACTCTCTTTAGTGTACTTACGTAAGAAATTGTGAAAGAAATCAATTGAATCCTATCGTACACTACAAATGCTACTACAATTCCAACTGTAAACAGGAACATTAGGACGTCCCTCTAAAGCTTCTCCAGCCATCACCTCTTCTGCATTTCTAACCACAATTTTCTCTTTCTCAATTACACAACCATCCTTCACCTCATATGCTCGACCACTGGTGTCAACTGCATGCAACAAATTGTTACTTTGAAAGTAACTCTCTTCATTAAAAAATCATTCAGAAGTTGAAGTATGCATCCACTTCCCAGAAAACACTTTACAAAAATTACTCCTATTTATGTGTCTCTTCCATTTACTTTTAGCTTTTAAAACTCGTATTGCCTTATTTAGTGTATTTATTCTATTAAGTACTAAAATAAAGAATTTTCTTTTTGTCTCAAACGCGCGCTGAACAATACCCTCTATATGTTGTTTCTTCTTAAAAAAAGCAGATCTTCTTTTACAAACGTTCTCCTTTTTTAATAAATTCGAAACTACTCTGTTATAAAACATACGCTTCCTGATTTGGGTAAATTGATTCGTCCGCGTTTTACTGTATAGATTTTCCTCTCTGCTGATTCCAGAAACATTTTTATCTTTGGTTCCCTGTCTCCTTCTCGATACTGGTAAATCTTTTTCCTTTTGGACGTTAATACTAACATTTTTCCTTTGACATATTCTTTTCAAAAAGGTTTTGGTTTTCTTACCAGGAGCACTCTTCTTTTTATCCGTCCTTTGTTCTTTTGATAATTCTTGAATTCCTTTCTTCTTCAAATTGTAAGTCCGTTTATAGAGCTTTCTTTTTTCAGTTCTGGTCGGCATCTTAATTTAAGATTTTGATGAAAATGTCAATCTGTAAAACACAAACATAACAAATATTATACTAGCATATAACGTACAAAATTAAAACCACAGATTCATTTTCTAAGTAGAATAAAGAGAATAACAGAAAGTCTCTGAACAGAGTAGGAAATCCTGTAGTGAATGTTGGTTCTAAATTTATCACAGTCCATAGCTGTTTTAACATTATAGACGTATTTTTTAATTCTAATTTTTTTAAATATACAAACAGTACACTTTTTTCAAGAACTATCGGTCATCGTAGATGTTTTAATCTTTTTTACTACAATCTCTTTTACACTTCATGAGAACATGTCTTATCACTCTCATAAAGCAGATCAACGACGAATAGGAGTGGAAAACTGTCTTCAAGAATGCTTTACTATCAAAAATATTTTTATTCATTCAAAAGTTCATAATTTAGTAGAACTTCCAGCATCACATCATCAGAGACTTCTTCAAATTCAAAGTCCTCATCCCCTTCTACCATCTCTAAATAAGCAGAGTCTAGAGAAATGTCCATAAAATCATCATTTTGATTGTCTATTTCCTCTTGAAAGACCGCTTCTAAAATTTCCTCCATCACTTCTTTAATAATATCGAAATGAATTTGTTTGTCTTGCGAGCAATTCTCCATATCTATATTCACTTTATTCTTCTGTATCCTTTTAAAAAAAACATAGAGACTAAATTATATCTTTTTTCTTAAATATATAACTTAAAAGTACCTTTACTAATTTTTAAACTACATATATTTTTATAATTTCTAACTTATTAACTCTATATATTTTAAGATAATACGTTCCTCTTATTTTGAAAACAAATTGTCAGTATAACCCTAAACATTAACACTGATCCATTTTTTTGCATTAAATAATTACTGTTGTAAAAAGACATTTTACTGTAAAATTTCTTTTTAGATTTTCCAGATATCAGAAATATTGATAAACTTTAGAATTAATTTTTAGAGATCCATTTTCTGAGTTCACCAGTACAAAGTGCTATGCGAACTATATACACTCTAAAGAGAAGGCTCACATTATACAAACCATAACATTCACTTAACAGATTACTACTTCCCACAGAGACAGTTGCTTTTATGTTTCAACAGCATACTCGCCATGTAAATGTCATAGCATATACAAAATATCATGCTAACCATGAAGAACCACATCATAATAAAGCTCAGCAAATATATGTAAAACAGTGCCTATACATAGTATAATCACAGATATGCAGGAAAGAAGCCCATCACACCAAGAACCATATCATAATACCCCTCTGTAAATAAAGGAGAAAGACTGCCAAACATAATACAACAAGTAAAAATAATGAGCACTTCACATGAATTATTTAATGGAAACCGGAAACAATTATACTCAAATGATCCGTAAATCTGAAGTCCATCAAAAAGAACACATGCACCAAGCCCATTAAAAGATAATTTCAACTGTCAGTGTAGAAATATCTCAAAATACATTATGGCCGGGATGCCTATCACCCCCCTCCCAACACAATCCCCAAGGATGGGAAGACGGACACAGTTCTGAACTTTTGGAAGGCGGGAGGGAGTTACCCTCCCGGCCGTATTTATTAAAAATATGAAACAAAATTAAAACATTAAAATAACAGTTTCATATCATGTACAATTTTTCATTTATACATTTCACTGCAGTCACGTTTATTGGCTAACCTTAACAAATCTCTAATACAAAGGTTCTCCTAGCCGAGTCTAAACATCCTGCAAATGCATACTTTCTAAATAAAAATTGTACATCCTAACATTACGGGCCAACGGCAAGGTCGTAACCGGTGTCAGATCCCTACTACCAGAACTCCCCCCTCACGGTATGAGGGGCGGTCGCACAGAGGACTGTACCTCTGTGCCAACTTCCAATTTCCCTTGTCTTAGCGGGGGCCCTTTATTTAACTCGACGCCATCTTAGTGGTCATCCGAGGACTCGTGTGAGGTGTCTAGAAGGTAGCGTGGACCCCCCTCCCACCCCACACTGTTCACCACATCCGCCGTCGCGGATATCCTGGCCCCGGGAAATTCTTAGGAGGGGCATCGAGCCGCCTCCTCCCCTGGGAGGGGCCTATGACCACCTTCCCTTCGGTGACCCCATACTGTGTGAGGGGCCAATGGCCGCCTCCCCCCGGGCGCTCCCATCCATAATGGGTGGTGCCCCCTCTAGGGATCTTGAAATTACTGCTCACCGATCATGACCTTACCGCCACAGGCCGGATAGTTGACCGGCTATCCGGACCCCCCACACTCCTACTAAAGGTCATGACTATACAAACCCCGTAACCATGCTATGAAGTCTCCTATGAGTAAGACATTCCCCTCCCGGGACAAATGAACCCCGTCTTCGAGATACATGTTATCCCCCCGGATACATCCATGCGGAATACAGTGCAACTGTCATGAACGAAACAATCTACCCAGCTTGTTATTAACTTTCTTTACTGAATGATTCAAAGCTGACACAGAGAGGGCCCCCCGCCACACCTTCCGTGGAATCATGTGTGACCATGCTATCGTGCACCCCGGAATCCTCTTTGCCAACCAGCTAACAGTGGATAGAACCCGCTCGAGGAGTAATCGCCGACCGAGCGCCACCAAGTCATTGCCCCCCAGATGCACTATGATTATAGACGGCGGTGACCTTGTCCGCCCTAACAGTTCCTCGATAAAACACTGAAACCGGTCAATACAGAGCCCGCCCCTTCCATGGAAGGTCACCCTGTACCTGTATTCCCCAGCTGCGTGAATCATGTCACCTGCTTTGAATACGTCCGCGGCACGCCTCACGTATGAGTGGCCCACGACCCACACCACTCTTTCCTCAGCCGGTGATCTTTGACAGCTGGTTCCCAGGTGTCGGGTCGACTGCACAGTCCGCCCCGCCTCTTTCTTGTGAGTGCATTCCAAGAAAGGCAACTTGTGAAAACAT